>NW_017732016.1:207265-208129 GCF_001890085.2 Hipposideros armiger
ATTTTTTTCTCTGCAAAGTTCTCATTAACACATTTTTAATGAGTATAAATGAGGAATCCAAGAGAGAGAAAAGGCAAAGCCGTGTGAGCAGAGAGAAAGAGAGAGTGGTGGAGAATAGCGGGATAGATTTTGCTCATTGTGATTTTTTTCATTGGATGGATATTAAAAGGATAGTTAGTGTGACAATATCAACACTATAAAGTGGGGGTCACAGATTCTAAAAGATGATAAATTGCAGCCTTAAGGAGACCCATGTCTACCTCACAGGGTTATTGTGAGAATTAAAAGAAAATGGAACTGGGTGACCATAGGTCTCAGAAGGTCATGCCCATTTGTGCCTTCGATGGAGATCAAGGCCAGCAGGACCAGAGAGGGTGGGCTCTAGCGAGAGCAATTCATGCAACAGGTGGGTGAGGGGCTGTGCCACATCTCTTTCCAGATACCCTGTAAAGAGTTTGCTGGGCCAGGCCTGCCTACATGTTGGAGTTCTAGAACTGTGGGAAGAGGTTAAAACACACACAGTTAACATTTCCTAAGCCCAAGATCTCCCATTGGGTGATGGGAAAATGGCTTTCAGGAATCTCTTATGGTTTCTGAGGTTTTTTTAAAAAAGAAAGGATTTATATATCAAAATAACATACAAGAGAAGAACAATGAGAGGACAGCTGAATGGCACAGACTTGAAGATACACCAGGAAGATTATACTTATATCTATATTGACATTCCCATCTATACCATAACTATATTTATAACTGTGCTTTTATCACCAATCTCATGCAATTAGGAGTTGTCTTCTGCAGACTTGGCAAGAAACATGAGATTCGGGGATGGCCCTAAAATATAAAAACCCACAGTGACAATTG
>NW_017732016.1:210449-218343 GCF_001890085.2 Hipposideros armiger
TACCACCCCGTTGTTGTAGAGCTGAGGAAACTGCGTCAAGTAAACACCCACATTTTCTGCACTAAAGACATGGGAGTGTGCTCGATTGCAGACTTTGCAGAATGACTGATAATCAATCCACACCCACTATACACTTACATTCTAAAGGAACCAAACCTGTCTTACTCAATTGAGGTGCTGAAAGTTTCTTCTAATATCACCTCCATGTTTAGTGTTATGTGTCTCTGTTGCTGGACACCTTTCATGAGGTAAATGGATAGATTTAGTGTTCACACAACCAACAAAAATCCATCATCAATGGAGTGAGTTTTTATAGGATGTTAGAGAAGCATTTAGAAACTGCTTGGAGTAGATAGGAATATTTAAATAAACTCAAAATTTAAAAAAAACTCTGTTAACTAGACAACTTAGACTACAAGACTCTTAGAGGAAATCAGAAAATCACAAGAAAACTTGCTGAAGTCAGGGATTATCTCACAAAATAAATTCAAAGAGTCTAATCTAATCACATAAACAATTACTCATGTTTTTTTACGCTTTTAGCCTTTGCAGAGATTTCACTCCCAGGCTCTTATTTGCAATAGGGAGAGCAAGCATTATTATTTTCATCCCCTTTTCACAGATGCTAAATTTGAGGAATGGAGTGGTTAAACAAATGTCCAAAGGTCAGACAGCTAATACATGGAGAAGGTATGACTCAAAGAGCTTTTTGCCTTTATGTCCAGAAAGCATCATGAAAGAAGAAGGGATCTAAAACTCAGTGCTCCCCAGACATTGGCTAACTCTGTGACACTGGCGTAGTTACTAAATCATTTTAACATTTTAATCGGCTTCTTATTTATGAAATATGAATAAGATGTACCTGAAAGTTTTATTTTGGGATTTGAATAAGGTAAGTTTGGCACCCCGCAGATAGTACGCAGTCACTGTTAGCTCCTTTCTTTTTCCTTCTCTTAGAGTACATTGCAAATTCAATATGTGCTACAATTGTAATTCCAAAGTCATGATCAATATGTAGATGTTCACGTATTCAGTATAAAACCCATCTGAGGTTCTCATTCACCAGTGACATTTTCACTTATACTATCTCCAACCCCACTCCCGCCACTACCCCAATTGTGTACCTTCTTTATTTCTTAGATCAGCAGATGACACCATCATCAACCCAGTTCCCCAAACCTGCAAGGCAGCCAGTGCCCCTCCATCCTCTCACCTTGACACCCCATTACTCTTGAATCCTACTCTTGAATCCTACTCGTGTCACCTCTTGAAATTGTCTGCTAAATTTGTTTTCTCCCTTCCATCACCATCTCCAGAGCTCTAATGAACATCAGGATAGTCTTGAGATAGGACAGGTAGCCTAGGAAATTGACAAGCCCCTCCAGGGAGGCGCCTCACTGGTTATATAAGTAACAAATGACTGTCTCCACTACCTGCGGTTGGAGAAAAACAAGAACCAGTTTCATTCAGCGAGGTTGATCTCTACGACCAGGACCTGACCTTTAGCCAATTATAATGTTATTCTAATCTCATTTACATTGCGGTTACTATGACTCCTATCATGCACCTGACACCATGACAGCTCCAGAGGAAGGAACCAAATAAAAAAGGAAAAGGAAAAATGGAGGGTCCCAGCCAGGGGAAAGATATGAATGAACCACATCAATGGGATGTCACCAATTCAGAAATAAAAACCCCTAATGGTGACTTCCTCCGGTTCTATGAGTTCATCTGCACTTTCCTTTCAAGTGTGTACTTTCATTTTTAATAAATCACTTTCGCTTTCCTGCATCTGTCTTGCTCTTGAATTCTTTCTTGCATGGAGACAAGAACCCAGTCACCGCTGCTCTGGGTTGAGTCCTCTCTTGGACATGCCCATGAGCCTCTGGGTGACAGTCTGCCTCTGGTCTCAACTCACTCTATCCTACCCTCCCAGATGCTTTCCACTGTTAGTCTATAAGAGACCAAGCTAACCACAGAATCACCTGCACCAAGCCATCCAGTCTCTCAAACTGCCTGAAGAGCCCACAATCTCTAGTCTGACACATAAGACCCCCCCATCAGCTGGTCTCTACCTTGATCTTCTTCTGCCACATCTCCTATCCTTCTACCAAAACCACCACCACCACCACCCCGGCCCCGGGCCACGTCTAACTATTGTAATTCCCTAAAGGTGATTTGCTCTTTTTCACCCTGTGTAGTCTTCTTGGAAATCTTTCTCCACTTTAATTCTGGAGAAGTATTTCAACCATTGAAACACAGCCCAATATCATCATCTCCTCCCAGATACCTTTCCAAATAGTCACCCCTCATTAGCTAGGATATATGTCTTCTCATGTGCTCCTATAGTACTTCATGTTTGCCCAGTGTTTTGAAAGCACATTTCAGAGTATACTGTAACTGGTAATATATACATTTCTATGATTTCAGAGTATACTGTAACTGGTAATATATACATTTCTATGAATATAAATAGAGTTACAAAGAGAAGTGCAATATTCAATTAAGGTTAAAAGCAAGCTCTAAATCCAGCTTTCTGGGTTTGTCTCCTGCAACATCACTTACCAACTATGGAATCTTAGATGAGTTTAATTGACCCTTCTATGCCACCTTTCATATATTTGTAAAAAAGTGTATATCAGTTTCTTATGGCTGCTATAGCAAGTTATCACAAACTTGGTGGCTTAAAGTAACTGAAATTTATTCTCTCACAGTTCAGTTCTGAAAGCTCAAAGTCTGATATCAAGGTATTGGCAGGGCTGTGCTTCCTCTGAAGGTTGTAGGAGCCATCTAGTCTTTGCTTCCTCCAGCTTATGGTGACTCAAGGTGTTCCTTAACTCGTGGCCACATCACTGCAATCTCTAGCTCCATTGTTACATGGCCTTTTCTTCTTCTCTGTATGACTCTCCTCTGTGTGTCTCCTGTGAAAGTTTTTGTCATTGGATTTATGGCGCATCTCAATAATACAGATGATGTCCACATCACAAGATCTTTAACTTAGTTATACCTGCAAAGACCTTTTTCTCAAATCAGGGCACATTCATATGTCCAGGGATTAGGACACGAACATATCTTTTTTTTGGGGGGGGGGCGGGCACTGTTCAATCTACTACAAGGCGTGATAATAGTTTGCCTAGTTCTTATATTTCCTGGGAATATTGGATAATATTATACATGCAAAGCTTTCAGAACAGTGCCTAACAGAGAACAAATGTCCAATAAATGATAGCTATTACCAGTATTAGTATTGTGTTTCATAGTGATTGTCTTAGAAGTTGGCACATAGATAGTTCCTTAATACCTGGTTTCCTATTTTACAAATTCTGCCTTAGGTCAAAAAAGTTAACCGGAACACTTGAGATGTATTGCTAACAGCAAGGGTTTAAATATATTTTGCCAATTAATCTTTGCTTTAACAAGAAAAATTCAATCAACCAGAATTCTCATCCTCCAGCACACATGAACCTTGGCGGTGCTGTCAGTAGTAGCTATTTCCCAAAGGGAGATTGTCCATGCCGAGGGCATGGAGTTCTGTGCTCTTTGTCAGTATCCCAATAATGAATGACTTTATTTAAAATCAAGTTGGAGAGGCCATGTGTATGTGATTATAGACTTGGAAGTGCTAGGAAAGCAACCATCAAATAACCACTCTGCAAGGTTACAGAAGTGAGTATGGACCAAGGTTGGCAAAGAAATGAATGACTGTCCCCAGGTCACTTTCTGAGTTGGTGAGAAAGCAGGGACTAGGACCCAGGTGTCCAAATTAATCCCGGTCTGATTCTCACCAATGATCTGTCTCCTGCTGTTGACACTGTTCAGTATAAGAAATTAACACAAATAATAACATCATGTATTTAAAAGGATGAAGAATGTCAAGAACCCATTTATATGACTCAGTCTTATTGTCATTTCAACATTCTATTCCAACAAACCCACATAATGATACAGGCAATAGCCAGATAAACTTATATTCACTTTTGTGTCACAATAACAACACAGAAAAGTAGTGTAGTATATTAAAGCCATCTTATTTTGACACCCAAGGTCTTCTACAACATTCCTTGAAAATGCAATCACCTTCTCCCCTTCACATATTTCTGCTCCAATTAAATGAAGCACTCACTAACTCCATCCATATTCTATTGCTTTCCCAGTCCACATTTTCATTCCATCTCTTATTCTTTGCATCTTGAAGACCTTCTCTATTTCTCTGTCTCCAATGCCTGCCATCCTTAAAGGCTCAATTCAAATGCTATATGATCCCAAAAGCCTCCTTGCTTGCTGCCACCTGTAGTGACATTTTTTTGTCTCTGAACTCCCATTTCATATTTTTCACACCTCTCTTGTAGCATTAGTCATTTGCTAATTTATATCTTTATATCTTTCCTCTTCATTTAGTAAGCTCTCAGAGACATAAATACAATGAGAGTTAAACCATATTTCTGTTAGAGTTTATTACAAGCTGAAAACCCCCATGTCTACAGGATTTTTGTCAGAGAGGTTCAATGTGTGATCCTGACATTGTGGCCACAGCTGAATGGGCCAGAATGGGAATCAAGTTCAAGACTAGCCAGTCCCTAGATTGTCCAGAAACTATACAGTGGCAGGCACGAGCGAAAGTGATGTGTTGGAGCTGGTTCCTGCTGACTCTTAGGATCCAACTGTTCAATTTTCAGGATTTGAGAAGCCAGGGGACATCATGTTGGTAGATTGAAATCAATCAAAATGGGAGGATTTGCACCACGGAAATCGGAAAATGCTACAAATCAGGGCTTTCCTTCCCCCCCAACCCTCCACAGATAGCCAGTTAGTAAACATTTACCAGCACCCCACTGATGCTAACACACCAAATCCTCTCCTTTGCAGTTTGAGCGTGAGACCTACAGAATGAGTCAGTGGTCCTTAACAGAAACAAAAGCAGAATGACTTGGAAGACAAGGCCATGAGCAGAAGATGTGAGACGGCAAAATCTACGAGGTAGCAAAAGCCACAAAGCAGAGAGACAGGAATAGAAACAAGTTAATCAGTGATGGCAGGTCCAGTATAAACAGAGGCAGAGAGCGATGACGTTGTTATGATGACAAATTCCTGGAGTAGGAAAAAAACAGATGCCTCCTCCTTGGGATGGTGACTAATTCTGTTTTCCTGGAGTTTTGCTGGATCCCATGTGACCTTTCCTAAGCCCCGTTCTTCTGTGAAGCTGGCTCTGCAGTGACTCCTGTTCTTTTTACTTTCCTTTTTCTCTTGAAAGATAAACTCTCATCACAGAGGATGTGACAGCCCAAGGAACATGGCAGAGTGACCATGACACTTTGCAGCTCATAAAGGGTTTTCATGTCTGTCCTCATATTTAATCCTCACAACTCTAGTGGCACGTAGACCACCAGCTGTGGCTGGCACCAACCAGCACATGAGGCAAGAAAGCTGAGGCAGGGCCGGCCGAGTGGTACGATGGTTAAGAACTGGCTTGGGACGCCAGAGGGCCCCGGTTCGAATCCCACATATGAGGACCAGTGACACTGCCCTCTACAGCTAAGATGCTGAACAACAGCTCAACCTGGAGCTGGGCTGCCGTGAGTTGCTGGCGACGGCATAGGCTGCAGCCCCTGTGGCAGTGGGTTGCCATGGGCTACGGTATGTAGCCAGCAGCCAGCGTGAGCGGCCAGNAGTCAGGAAGTTAAGAACATATTCAGTCATCTAAGTGAGAAGAAATGAATGTCCAAATGAACATGGTAACGGGAAGGAGAAGAAGGAATATGAGAGATACATTATAGAGGCAAATGGCCTGAAAAAGTGACGGGGTGAGATTCAAACTCAACAGGCTCTGGTGAGCTGGTGGTCTGCAGAACATGTGCTATCAGATAAAATAGCCTTTGTGGATGAGAGTTTCCCCAGGAGGTGCCACAGAGATGATGAAATGGGGGCTGAGACCTGAGTGACAAAGAACCTACACGCAGGCATGGGCATGAGCAGATGGGATTCCACGTGGGAGACAGTGGGAAGCACGTGGAGGAAACCACAGGAAAGGTCTTAGATGCTGCAGTGTCCTTAACGTGGAGACTCATAGGTAAGAGGGTACTGTGGACATCTGTTGTTCTTCTTTTTCCCTTCTTCTGGAAACAAAGCCCAAATCATTATGAATCAGGAACAGCTCTCCAATCTTTTACCTGGGATACCAGAGTGAACAAATCACCTAGGCCTAGCCTCATGTGAGGATGCTATCATTCTGACCTCAGGGATTAGCTCAATTTTGGAAAATGGGCCCCAAAGGACCCAACTAGAATTACTTAAAAAGTTGATTTACTTATTTCAAGGCATTAAAATGAAAATTTCTTTTTCTAGCTAGAGTATGATTGTACTCTTAAGTGATTTTTTCCCATTCCTCTGCTTCACAAATCCACTGTTGCACTCATGGGGATCTTTCAGTTGCATGTAATAAAAATCCAGTGCCAACTAGCTTAAGAGCTTAAGACACACACACACACACACAAAATCTGGTTCCCAGGTTAATTTTCCTTCCACTATCCCCTACTATCTTTATCACCCTTGTAAAGACTTCAACAAAGTTGTGTAATGGAGACAGTTTATCCCATCTGAGAAAATAAATTTATTCTGCTAATTACACAACAGTCCTCTTGACATCGCTGCTCTGTTACCTCTTTACACATTTTTTAAAAAATACATGGTAAAAGATGGTGTTACTTGACATTACACCCCCACACATCTGTGCCTTTGGAAAGTGCCACTAATTTTTATCTGTGACTATTTGACTATACAGTTCTCTTTCTTTTCCTATGCCGGGNCCAGATCAATTTCCTCATAGTCTGTGTGATCAATAATCCTCAGAGCTCCAGGTACCTGGTTGTGTCCTTTTACCCAGGATGACTCTGCTTTCATGATTACTCACCTCTCTGGTTTCAGCTCATGGCTTGTTAGTTTACAGCTTCATTCTTAAGGAAATGTCCTATTTTCTTGTGGGCTCAGCAATTCACTGGCAAGTGAGGGGTTTGTTTGTTGTTGTTGTTTTGGTAACTTATTCAACACACAGGTGTTCCCTAGCAGAAGAGCTCTCCAGGTCGTGGCTAGAAGAGGAAGTCCACCCACACCTCAGGGATGACGGCAATTATAATGACTGTGATCAGGCCAAACCAGCCCGGGAGAAAGAGGGCCACACAAAACTCACCCCTCTTGCTTCCACCCCTCTCAAGTGCCCCCCAAAGAGTCCTGCCAAGTTCGAGGAGGAGGTCTCACAGGTGCTCTGAGAAGTACCTGACTTTCACCTTGTTCTCTTTTCCTCTCTGGATCACGGTGCTGCTATGACTGGCCAGTGAGAACATCAAAGTGGCCACTCTGCCCCCTTGTCCACCCAAGGACCCTCTGCTCCTGCCGCTGCTGCTGCTGTTGCTGCTGCCACCCAAAGCTAAGGACACTGACTTCTGGACCAAATGCCAACGCCTAGGGTCACAGCCCCATCCCATGCACCCCAGCCATTCACCCCTGTGACCAAGGCTTTTGCTTCGTTGGTCCTCAGCCTCTTCAGCAATCACAGAAAGATCACTTTTTTAAAAAAAAATTTTAATAGTGAGGGTCAGGGTCAAAGACATGCAGCATCCTTGTGAGTAACACTTGCTGAGAGTACCAGGCACTGTGTGATTTCTATATGCACATTATCCCCTTCATCCCACAACAATCCGATTGCCTCCAACTGAGATCTGCCAACCAAACAAAGGTGTTGCCTACTTTTTTCAAGTGAGCATCTAAACCATGGTTAAGAATGCTGGCTGTGGAGCCTCACCACCTAGGTTTGAATTCGTGTTCTGTCCCTTACTAGACGTGCAGCTTTGAGCAAAGTATTTCACCTTGTTTCACAAACTCAGCCATCTTATTTGTACAG
>NW_017732016.1:225273-234846 GCF_001890085.2 Hipposideros armiger
CGACTGATCTGCCTCACCTGGGAAGAACGCAATGATGGTGCCAACTTGGGCCAGTGAAGCAACGTCCTCCACAACTAGACTGAAGAACAAAAAACAGCAACTTGTCTGTTCCCCTTCCCCGATTCCCCAGCACTGTTCCCATCCCTCCAATTCCCCAATAAAAATCTTTAAAAAAAAAAAAAAGAAAGAAAGCTGAGGCTCAGAGACGCTGTAGGACTTGCCCAAAGACATGAAGCCAGGATAGAGCAGAGCGGGGTACGAACCCAGGTCCTCTGGCACCAGGATCAGGACCCCTATCCACCTTGGGCCTAGGTGATCTGTAAAGGTCGTGTAACATGTGCAGTGCTCCAACGCTGCCCATCCAGCTCTCATTCTGAGATGGGCAAGCAGGGTTAGTCAACAATCAGAAGGAACAGAAAAGATAAAAGGTAGGACAAGAGAGAGAGACGATGGAGAAAGGGAAGCAGATAATGCGAGAAAGAACGGCTGTCATATATAGATAATATGGTATATAGGCATACACACGCATAAACACATATATGTATATGTACTAGCACATAGATTATAGTTCATGTATATTCTGTGGATTCAAACACACCAGGGCTCTAATCTCAGCTTCCTATTCATTGTTTGTGAGAGCTTGAGCAAGTCACTTACTCTGAGAATTCATCCATAAAGTGCACACAAATTTCTCTGTCTACTTTATAAGATTCTGGTAAGGCTTTAAAGAGAAAATGTATGTAAGTCACTTGGCACAAAGCTTGCCACAGAGTGAATATTTGCCATACATGATGTATAGTTGCTATTATTTTAAGTAAAGTAATAAAAACAATGAGTAACTATAATAATTTTAATTAATCTGACTATCCTAAGAAACACTGACTGCTAATGAAAGCACTGCTATATATAAATCAGTGGTATTTTACACACGTGCACAATCTGCGCCACAAAAAAAATTGGGAATATACAAGGCTCAAAATTAAACGTCTTTAAGTAAAACATAAAGCAAAAACAGCTGCTACTGGAACTTGGTCCCTAGGCAGATTAGATTTTTGAAAATGACAAACAGGCCAAATTGTGCTTCGATTTCTGGGCTGCGTGAGAGTTAGGAAACGTGGCTGCTTCTTCGCACTGACAACCTGCTTCAGGCTGATGCTTAAACAAAGGACATTGCATGCTGGACACACAGCTCTCTGGGACCCTCAGCCAGCAGGGACTTCTGCAGCCACATCACAAACAGCATCGCTGAATTTCCTTCCATTTTCAGAAACCGCAGCCACCACAAACGAGACACCCTAATGGGTACCATAAATGCGAAAAGAGCAAATTCATTAAGCTGATATAGGATAACACTCCTTGCCATTGGCAGAGAAATCACCTATATTTCCAGAGACCTCGGTATGTGGCCTTATCATTTCCTAATAGAGCCTCTGTGAATAGATCACGGACTAAGACCAATTCCACCTGGGAAGTGAGTTTCTCATGCTGTGTCCTAGAAAGTAGACCCAGGATGTCTGTCAGAGATCTTTTTGGATATAATTCAAGTATAATGATTTTAAATAGAAGTTTAAAGTTAGTAAAATGTACCTGAAGAAAACACATGATGTAGAGAGGTAAGAATAAAACCCACCACCAAACACGTCATCCTAACACAATTACTGCCTTTTGTGTTTGTGTTTCCCAACCTTTTACGCATATTTCTCACATGGCTGCTTTTGCAGAGTGAAAGTCAGAAGATCCACATGATTTTGCAATATGAGTTTGTGGGGACTGGGCTGGCCTTCTGGGAGGTGGAGTTAAACAGTGGGAGGTGGTTTGAAGTGTGTCTGTTCTGCCCCACCCACCTGCCAGGGTGCCAGAAAGTGTCCCTTAGAGATTCATTTCTTTAAGGAAAGGGTTATGGATTCAGGTGCTTTCCTCCTGTAGGAGCAGGACTATCCCAGGAATGAAAATGAGAAACAGCTCCTTTGTGATAGCCCGGCTTACCTTTCTTGCCTTCTCATGTCTCTTTCTCCCTCATGCCCAGTCTTCCTGGCACAGTGAGCCCATTATTCACTGTGTACATAGGCTTTTGACCACCTCCTGTAGTGTTCACTGTCCCTTAAACTCTCCTCCAGTTTACAGCTAACTCTTTTGGACCATTCGGGCCTCATATGACAAGGCCCTCCACTAGGAAGGCTTTGGTGAATCTGACCTGACCCACCACCTCAGATCCTGGGGTGATTCAGAACGCTGCAGACGCTCATGGTCCTCACTGCACCGTTTAACTTTGGTTGTCACATCAATCTCCTTTCCAAGGGGGAGACGTGAAATCACATCCAGAAGGGAAGTTAAGGACCAGGAGCCTGGCTGCGCCACTCCCCATAGTGTGCAGGAGTCCACAGTGCGATAGGAGCAGCAGGACCTCGGGCCCCAAGACTGAAAGGTGAGCAGTGGGGTCCAGGGGCAAAGCTACTCTAGAGGCTGCAGGTGTGTCCATCAGGAGGCTCCTGTCCCAGAGCACCCCGTGGGTTTTCAGGTTGGGCTGGTCCTCAAAAGGGTCACACCGGAAGAAAAGGAATCTTCACAACTTGAAGGAATACAGTCATGATCAAATGGCCTGAGGCTCAAAGGGGAGCTGCGCCAACATCAGTTCTCACTGTCAGGCATGATTCCAGGGAAGAGCGAGAAGAGAAGGTGGCTGAACCCCTTTTGGGGTGCTCTCTGAGGAACTGTAAGGCCCTGAACTATTAGGGTGGACAAGGAAGCCATGAAGCCATGGACGAGAACAGTGGTCAGCCACTGTGCTCCAGGTCACATCCCTGTGTTCAGAAAAAGAGGCCAGAGTGAACACAGGGATTGGACTGCAGGGCTGGAGCTGCCTGGGGGGGAAGAAGATTAGAACTGCCACATGCGGTTCTCAAGGGCAGAATTTCTCTAGACCCCAAAAGAGTTTATCTGTATATTTGTGTGAACTTCCCTAACAGCACTCAAAACAAGAGCTGGTAGATGGAGCATGCTGGGTAAATATTTGTTGGATGGATGGATGGATGGATGGATGGATGGATGGATGGATGGATGATGGATGGATGATGGATGGATGGATGGATGGATGGATGGATGATGGATGGATGGATGATGGATGGATGGATGGATGGATGGATGGATGGATGGGAGGATGGACAACTGGATGGTGGATGGATGAGTGAGTGAATTTCTACAAAAGAATTACTTACAGATAATTGTGTGTTAGAAAGTAATACAAAAGCAGTATCACTCAGGCAGCCATTGCCTCTGCCAGAAGTCTGGGAGGACAGACCCAGAAGCCAAGGGAGGAGTGGCCTGCAAGGGCACAAAGGGTGGCCGCCCTGGCTGTGATTCTGCTTGTCAGCTGCACCTGCGTTTTGACTAGGTACCATTTTAGGGAATACTCAAGGCAGGGTCCTGGCGTCCACATGCACAAATGAAGAATGCTGTGGAATTTTAGAATTCCAAAAGACTTCGGGAGTCCTGAAGGGAGGTTTTGCAGTCCCCAAACTATTCCAATAGTTCAGATAGCCTTACAGGAAATTTACCTTGATTAAATTAAGTTCAGTTGGGCTAAACATGATGGTTATCATACAAAATGCACGTGGGTTAAGTTCCTCTACTAAAGAACAGAGTCTGAGGTTTGTTAGAAGAATACACACTCCTAAAGTAAAAACATCAAGAAAAGTGAAAAACAAAAGATTAGAAACTGATATGACGTGAATTGACATGAAGAGAAGCAGATATAGCAATATTAATGTCAGGTGTAGTCTAACAATAAAATTGTCTCTTTGCTCATGACTGGGATGGTACCAGCACAATGCGGTTTTGTGACAATGGGTCATCTCCTCCTGACCAGCTATTCTCATTGGCATGTAAGTATTTGATTTACCTAAATGAAAGTTAAATCCATTAATACACGTAACACTATCACTTAATTAAATTAAATTAATAAAAATTATAAACTAATAAAAAGTAAACATACTCAATATGCTTGGTGAATAAAATCCTTCAAGACACACATTCCATGTGACAACAGTAAATAAAAGGGGCGGTGCTCTCCAGAGACAAGTATGGGAACCCCAGCCTAGTCCAAAGTTCTCAAAGAGCGGCCCTGCGGCTCACAGAGTGTCTGGAACCTGTGTACAGACACAGTTCCTGGCTGTTGGACTCCAGCACTCATGTTCTTTTGTACTCAGTCTCTTCTGTCCTACAAAACAAAAAGGCTGCTGCAAAAGGCTCAGGAGCGAACAACCTTGCATCCTGCCACTAAGCCCCCACCACACCAGCTCGGCACCCAGCAGGCAATGGTACGGGTCTCCTTTCCTACGTCTGTCGGGAAGCAGCAGACACCCCTCAAATGCCACTTGGGTCCGAAGGCTGGAAACTCAAGCAGGGTTTCTATATTGCAGTTTGGAGGCAGAATCCCCTTTTTGGGAAAACTCAGCCTTTGCTCTAAAGGCAACTAGTCACCACAGTCTAGCTAAATTGACTCCTACAATTAACCATCACAGCCATACTTCTACCAACATCCAGAAGCTTCTGCAGCAGAAGAAAAAAGAGGCTCTGGCCTTAGAAGATATGAACTTCATTGACCTCCTTCCCAGATTCTGGCAAGGGGGCAATAATACATTGTGAGTGAGAGAATTACCAGTTTTTAAAATGCCGACATGATACAAACCAGCCACAAATGGCCTTCTAACTGGATGATTAACACAAGCAGGGCAGGGCTACTTGGGCACCACCTTCTCAGCACATTCCTGCACCCCAGGTACAACCCACTTGCCCATGCACCCAGCATCTTGTAGGGAGTGGGGAAGACCTAACCACACACAATAAAAGGAGTCCTTTTATCACTAGATGTGACTCTTGCCTCAACTTGCTATGTCTAGCTAGGCTGAGTCAAGCGCCTTGCGTTGCCAGGTTATCATAAATGTCTTCCCAGCCCCAAGCCATATGGCCTTTCCGCTTAGCTGCATTTTGGCATTATGGGAAAGCACTCACATGCCCCTCCCCTCTGTGGGCCAAGGGGAAGTACCCAAACGAGCTGTGGGAACCCCTAGCTTGGGTGCTCACATCTCCACGGCCTGGCATTGGCTGTGGTGCTGGAGACTTTGCTGGTTTGACTCATAGAGTCAGTCATGCCCAGGCCCGAGAAATCAAGCCTTTCCTTTTACTGTTTTTTTTTTTCAAGGAATATGTTGTCATCCCCAAATGTGAAGCATGTTCCTGCTTTGGAGGTTGCCTGCACCCCCACAATAGAAATGGCAGCAGGCTCAGTGCAGGCTACTTTATTTGTGGGCGCTCGTCTGGAAAACAGGGAGGATAGCACCTACACACACAGTCCCACGTAAGAGACTGGATCCTAAGTGCTTGTGCGCTGAACGAAGTCCCTTTCCTCTCCCTTATTATCCATGTAATGTTCTTGTTGTGACTTAATCCCCATGTGTTGTCCCAGTGGACGACACGGCATCCCCTTGAGACAGGCACTGATTATTCCCAGCTGGCCAAGTGGAAACTGGGAGCCCATTTTCCATTCTTCCAGCTTTGGGGCGAATGGGAGGAGGGCCCACTTTGTTCCCAGATTCACCCATTTGTACACCCAGGTCTTTTGTTTGATGACATATGACAGATCAGGACAAACGGGTGTCTGAAAAAATAACGACAACCATCCGGGACAGGCCACTGTGGCAAGGCCTGGGGGCACAGAGAGGGCACAGAAGGGAAAGAAGGAAGGGTGTTCAGGTTCAAGTGGGTGTGTGGGAAGCTGCGGGGAGAAGGAGTGAGGATCTGAGCCGATGGGCAGAGCAGGAGAAAAGAAAGGCCACGTTGCACATGCTGAACCAGCCATCTGAGGCTCTGTGAACGCTCGTGGGAGACGGGCCATCTTCAGGTGAGAGAAGCTGTAGTGAGAGACAGGAGGCTCCTCCACTCCCACTCCCGTGTGGAAGCCACCATCGTCTCTAGACTAAAATATTTCAACAGCCTTTCAACTGGTTTCCCTGCTTGCAACCACGATCCCTCTAGCCTCGCTGCCCCACAGCAGCCAGAGAGAGCCCGTAAAGGCATGATTCGGGGCATGTCACTCCTTTGCTCAAAACCCTGCAGTGGCTCCTGTTTCAGAGCAAAACCGAAGCCCTCACAAGTCCTTGCAATGACCTCTGTGGTTCGCTGTGATCTGCCCACCAGCCCTGACCTACTACTCCCCACACGCTCACTCTGCTCCAGCCTAACCAGCCACCGTGCCCACCTACACACACTCCAGGACCATGGCCATGTCTGAGGGCCTTTGCATTGGCTGCTTATCCATCTGGAATGTTCTTTCCCCAAAGATCCGCTTGGTTAACTCCATTGTTCACGTCTCATACTGAACCTTGCTCAAATCGCACATTTTCCATGAGGCCTACCCTGCATGTTCTATTTCCTGCTGCAAATTACTCCCAGCCTCCACAGTCTCAATTTCCCTTCCCTACTCCTCTTTCCTGTTTGTGGTTGTTTTTTAATTTTATTTATTTTATCACCTGTATTACATCACTAGAATGTCAGCCTCACAAAGGCAGCAATCTTTGTCTGTTTTGTTCATAATTATATTCTAAGGTCTGAGAGTAGTCCCTGACAAATAGTGGGTACTCCATACACATGTGTTGAATGAATGAATGAATGAATGAATGAATGAATGAATATGGACCTTGGAACCAAACAGACTCAGGGCTTGAGTTTACCTCCACGCTGCCCCTCTGGGCAGGCATATGAAGCTTTCTCAGCCTCAGTTTCCTCATCTGGAAGATGGGAGTCATCGTATGTACCTCATAAGGTTGCCATGGAGAATCACTAAGAGAACTTTATAAGTGCCTGGCATAAAATAGGCTTTCAATAAACATTCATTTTCTTTAAATATTTCCAGAGCTAGCACTAGAGTATCTAAAAAGAGAGGCTGCTTATTTTGATATTCTGGGCTGAAAGAATCAATAAACATTTGTGAACACCAACTCTGCCAGGCCCCACGCTAGGCCAGCAAAAACAGACAGGAAAGTAACTGCCCGCAAGGAGCAGAGCCCTGAGAGCAGCAGATCCAACAGTCTAAGTGTGGAATGTTCTATTAGAAGCATTCAGAAGGTGTGCCGGGAGGGAAATAGCAGCAGAAATTAACTTTTTAAAAAAACTTCTTATTTTGAAATAACTTTCGACTTATAAGAAATTGCCAAATAATGTAGGGGTCCTGTGTACCCTTCCCAATAATAAGAACTTAATAACCACAATACATCATCAAAACCAAAACCAAAAAAGTGACATTGGTCAGTTTCAACTACAGATCTTATTCAGACTTCATCAGTGTTTACATGCATTCTCTGTGTGTGTGTGATACTATGAGATTTTATCACTGATACAGAGATTAACTGTTAAAGAAAATCAGGGAGGAACTTACAATGGTAACACAGTATCCTGTTTATTTTTCTGATGTTCTGGATTTAATATTTCCATTTAACAGACAGTATATTGAAGCTCAGAAAAGCTAAGTGACTTGCCTAAGGTGACCTAGTTTCTCAGTGGCAGAGCTGGTGTCTACAGTTTCCTTGACCCTCAGCACATGTTGATGTGAAAAATGTCAAGGTCAGAGGTTGGGTACAAGGGTATTGGAAAGAGTATCAGAGCTTTGTTTTTAGACTACACTTGCCATAGACAAGTACGCTGCTACAGAACTGCCGTTTTGCAAGTAACAAATCGCTACTTTCTTTGTTTTTGCCCCAATATCTGAGCTTTGGAATGCCTCTTACAAAATGCCGAGGAAAGAGCCCTGATGTTTCAGTACTTCCGGGGGGGGGGGAGCCTTCCCCAGGAATCCCCTACTCTCCTTATACTTTCCAGGCAGAGCCATCTCTTTAGGCTGTCAGCTGGAATCCTGCAGAGCAAAGAAAGCAAAAAGGTTTGAAAAAACGAGGGGGGGGCATGGAGAGAGGCTTAAACAGCCTGGGAGGGGTCCTGCAGAAAGAAAGTGACTGTTGTCCTTTCCTCTGAAGCTCCTTTTTGTTGCCCAGCCTGGATGGAAGCAGCGGGGTCTGAACCTCAGCCAAGGGACAAAGGGCTTTTTTGGCTAAGAGAAGTCATTGTGGTCAGGATGGGCCAAAACAGGAGGGAAGTATTTTATGTGGTAACAGGGCCTACCAAATGTCAGAATGGGTGCCTGCAGGATGTAATTTAATTCTGCAAGCATTTCCTAAGCACCTGCTTTGTTCCAGGCACACTCACATGATGAAGAGATAACCCCATCCCTCCATGAGCTCCCAAACTAGTAGAATAGTCGTTCCTTCTGTTCACGCATTCGTTTAGCCTCTCACTCCTTGGACTATATAATTTAGTAATTAAGAACAGAGCTTTGAAATAAGAGAAACATGTTCATTGACTCACTTAAGAAACATTTGTTTGGTGCCTACTAAGTGCCCAGCAGTGCTCAAGCCACTACGGAAACAAAGGTGGACAAAATAGAGATCCCCTCCCCTCAAGCACATTGATTAGTTGGGGGCTGAGGGAGAGAGAGACAATGAATAATAAACATAAATAAATGACATAGTATACTAGAAGCTGTTACGTGCTGTGGGCAAAAGAAAACAGAATAGGTAAGGGCCTTGGAAGGATGGGGCAGGGGAGTTTAGATTGCAGTGTTAAATAAGGTTGCCAAGGTAGACCTTATTGAGAAGGTGGCATGTGAGCAGAGACGGGAAGCAGATAAGGAACGAGGGGGGGGCATGTGGATATGGGGTTGGGGAGGGGAAGAATGCAGGTAACAGCTACAGACAAGGTCCTGATGGGCCACACCCACTCTGTGCAGGAACAGTAAGAAGGCCACACCTTTTACAGAAAAACGTTTACACACCCTTGACCTAGATCACTGTGTTTCACATAGGGACAGACACAGAGCCATGAAATCTTTTTTTTCAAAGGAAGTTGTAGTCAGAAGCCTAATATATCACATAGAACAGGTCCGGATCTGGCTGGCTGAAGAGTTGGGGTGGGAGCGAAAAGGGAGGTGTCTATTCCCACCCATACTCTGGCCACCCTCACATCGAAGGTAAACCAGGGGGCACCCCCTCTCCGGGGTTCCCAAGAACACACTTTGAAAAACAGGATTCTAAATCATCTCTAGGGGTTCTTGCAGGTCTGTAATTTCAATAGTATATAGATGGATGTTCAAAACAGTTTAAATATACTCAGATCAAAAGTGAACAGAATAATATAAACAACCAGCAAGGAGACCATGCCAAATAAACTTTATAAGTCAGGGAGACTAATGCTTGGGTTGAAAGCCTTAACATTGTGTTTAACCATGTATGGGAAGTTAATGTAAAGTAAAATTCAATTTTTATTGTGGCAGGTACTTTTAACCTCAAAAGTTTGAGAGCATTTCCACATCCCTGGCTTTTCCTTTAAGAAAGAATTCTCTCTACCCACCTTCCTCTTCTTTCTCCTTACTTGAATGCCTGTGCATTATGGACTGAATGTTTGTGTCCTCTACAAATCATATGTTGAAGTCCCACCCCCCCAATGTGATGGTGTTTGGAGCCTTTGGGG
>NW_017732016.1:236921-238852 GCF_001890085.2 Hipposideros armiger
CCCATAGTTTCAGGTGTACAAAACAACACAGTGATTAGACATTTAGATGCCTCAAAGAGTGATAACCCCAATAAGTCTGTTATCCATCTGATACTGTATATAATTATTATGATTGACTATATTCCCTATACTGCACTTTTACATCTTCATGACTATTTTTTTTTCAATTACAGTTGACATTCAATATTATGTTATATGAGTTTCAGGTGTACAGCATAGGGGTTAGACATTTATACAGTTTATGAAGTGATTCCCCCAATAAGTCCAGTACCCACCTGACACTATTCATGTCCTTTATACAGATGAGGAAACAGAAGCACAAAGAGGCTAAATAACTTGTTCACTGTCTCCTGGTGAACAACGGCTCTTGCAGATGTGAACCTGGACAGCTGGATGCCACAGCCAGAGCCTAAAGCACAAAGATCTGCCACCTGTGCTAATTGTCTTAGCTCACAGACGTGCGTCTCTCCCCTGACAGCATTGGGAGGCTATTAAGAGCAGGAACTGTGTTGTATTCACCATCACACTCCCAGTACCTAACACTGCCTGGCACACTTCAATACATACTTGTTGGATTGAATTGATTAAGTTCAGGGGAAATGCTAGGACTAGAGTTTTAACCTCAGATTCTAAGGAGGAGCAACAGTTTCTTCCATAAAAAGAAAATAGCCTGGCATTTCAAGAAGCAAATTAAAGTCCAAGTGTTTGGTGAACTTCTCACTGTTTGTCTTTCTGGTGAACTGCGTTCTTGGCACTGAGCCAGGCTGCAGAGCCCAGACAGTCAGGAGGCCATTCTAGCTCACCCAGCCTCCCGGGAATGCCCTTGGAACCGTCTTCTGGTGTGTCTCTCGGCCACAAGTGGCTCAAGGACTCAAGTGATAGGAAAATGCTTTTCTGTTTGCACCGGAAGTTAGGGAGTATGCATGAGACAGAAAAAAAATCCCAGGTCTTTACAAGTTCATCTTTCTTGCTTGAAATGTAAATAAAAAATGGGGCCTGTCTGAGGAAGGTCTTAGGGTTTCCTAATGAGGTGGCACAGGCACATAAATATAAAATAAATAAGATGTGTGAGGGGCCTTAGATCTCACAAGGCATAGTCATATACTATCCTGGTTAATCAACTCAGATCAGATCTTATCACTTTTACCACATGAAAGGGAATGGGTTTTCATTTGGTTGTAGGCTTTTGCTGTTGTTGCTGCTCTTTTGTTAATTTTTAATGAACCAATATTTAGACTTTCTGTGAAAATGGAGCATGGAGTTCACACTTTGTTACTCTGTTCCAAACAAATAAAAGTGACAGAAAAAAAATTATATATATATTGCCAGGGATAAAGACACAAATGAGTGAGAGGGGCTATACCCAAAAGCCTGACCTGTGACTCTGGAGTGGGGCTGAGGCTTTGGCTTCTGTGGGGTGACTGAAACAAAACTTAAGCCACCCCTCAAGGTAGGGAGCCAGGGCTAAGCTCACTACTCACAGCCAGTAGATAGATACATAGGGTTTTCCCACTTAAAACAATGAGGAAAACACGTGTATTCTCCCCCTGCTCCCTGCCATGGATGAGAGGGCCAGGAGGACTCAGGCACCATCTCTCCACTAGGAGGGAACCAAACAACTTGCTGACTTGGAGACTGGATCCACAACCTCCCTTTATTGGCATGTGCAGGACAGGATTCCGCGAAATGTTAGAGTGAGACCTAGCGATCCATGTGCAGGCCTGGTAAACAAGGGGGAGGCAATGGTCAGCTCATTTGTAGACGTGGGATTAATACAGCTGGAGAGAGAGAATAAACAACATTCTCTAATTTAACGCCAAGCCTAAGCCTAGCTCTATTTCCTAGCCTAAGTCTAATGGAACAGAAACCAGGAGTTAGAAGTTGTAGATATAGTAGAACAAAGACTAGCAGGACTGATGAAAAGTGAAGAG
>NW_017732016.1:243259-249634 GCF_001890085.2 Hipposideros armiger
AGAGTTGTTGGCCATGAGTTCACTCTTAATGATTCAAAAGCATGCTATATTAAATAAGGTGTCTTTAAACAGAAACACACATAAAACAAGGTTATGTATTGATCAGCTGATGAAAATGCTGTGATGAGAAGATCACAGGAACCTAACTCCATTGTTCCTGTCGAAGCAATGGTTCGGTATTCACTAATTAACTTTTTACAATGACTTTATAGAAGATAACTACCATGGATATCAAGAAACGACTGTGCTTTAGAAAATTTAGAAATAAATTTTTAATGGATCATACTATAAGTGCAACAACTAATAAAAGTATTAAATTTACTTTTACTTGAATTAACAGTAAAAGTATAAATCATGTAGAATTAAAGGATTTGCTGAAAATTATTCAATTTTCTTTCCAGCAAGAAATAATAATTCTTATGCAATCCCTATAGATTATTAACTCCAAAGGAGAGAAAATGATTTTGAACTTACTAAGAGGCTGGAGTCATTGTGACTTCAAAAAACTCATTTTGAACTTACATGAAGGTGGAGGTCATGCTTCAACTTGACCATTCACGAAGTGTCTGATAGGAGGATATTGGAACACTCATGCTCCCCAACACAAACATCTTATCTCCTCCTCTCACCCTGAATTTATTAAATTATTATTGTGGCATTTTCAGAATCTATGTCATTTGTATGTGGAACTGTGACTATACATTCAGCAGGTTCCCAGACTTGAGCTGTTTCAGTCTGATGGGTGATACCCATCACCAGCACTTTGACTGCAATTTCTCCATTCCTGAACTCTGACTTTGCAATGAAGTGGTTTGGTGTTATTGTTCCTGTTATTCTTATTATTACTGATTACTAGAACTATATTGTTAGCTTTAAAGCAGAAGGACATGCCTTTGCAACGCACACATGCAACACCACAGACACATGCTCACACACCCAGAGTACCAAAAACTACATCACACTTAACTAGAAAACCCCCCACTGGCCCACTTACTAGGGTACAAACTCTGACAGGCCTGCATAACAACAGTTACCAATGTCAAGGAAAGCCAACCATCCCAGGAATAATACTGCATGACGTATATTGACAGTCTGAAGCTGGCCTAGAAAGAAACAGTGACCTTGCTCTATTTCACACGTTCTAAGACACATTTTTTTCACATTTTAGTATTTCAGAAAATGAAGCATACCNGAAGTCGGTACAATGATGAAGGAAGGAAGGGGGAATGGGTACCAACTGGGAAAGGGCATGAAGGAGGCTTCTGGGTTCTGGAAAGTTTCTAAATCTTGACCCGGATGATGGGCAGATGGGTGTATACAGGTGTAGAAATTTATTGAGCTTAAAATCAGTTCAATGTATTATACAAAGGTCATACCTGTATGGAAAGGTAAAAATTGTAAAAATAAAAATAAGTAATAAAGCATGAATTCTGAAGAACAACGTAAGTATACAGACCCTCTTGTGAAGGTCCTTTAAGGTAAATGGCTCAGTGCTCCATTTTATGGGAGTGAGAATTGGCTTTTGAATAGTATCAGGCTTTGCTGTTCAGGGACTTAGATAATGAACTCACTGAACTATTTACACATATGTTTGAAGGTTATAGGAAACTGGAATGGTGCCCAAAAGACTTAAAAAGTAAAGAAAGTCATTTTAGCAATTACCATCTGGCAAATCTACCACTTCAATGATTATTTAAATAACTCTTAGTGACAAAAAATGATAAGCATAAAGAGAAAAGAAGCATCATAAAAATCTTCAATAACGGAATGGCACGACACTAGGAGTCAGAAAAATTGCATTCTAATCTAGGTTCTTCAATAAATTTCTATAACGCCAGGTGTCCCTGGTTTTCTTCTGCTTTTCAGTCTCCTTTAAGTGCCACCCAATCTTTCTCTCTTTCTTTAAATGTTGATGTGCTCCAGGGCACCATCTCCCTAGATAATTGCATATAATTCCGTGATTTTAGGCACCATCTATAAGCCAATGCCCTCCACGTTCACATCTCCAGATCTGATGTCTCATCAAATCTTGAGGCTCACGTACGAGTGCCTGTCTGTTGGACATCTCCGTTAGTTGTCTGTCTAATAAGCATCTCAATTTTAAGATTTTCATTTTCCACACACACTCTACTCCCCCAAACTACTCCTCTCCTAGCTTCTTCACCTCAGGACAAAGTTCCCACACACTGCTCATCGCCCAAAACCCAGAAATAGAGAAGGACCACAAAATGGTGAAAGCCCTCTTCCACTTTTACTTTTATTCATAGCACTTACCACTGTTTTCCATGCCATATATCAGTATTTTATTATCTGTCTCTCCAAATAAGAACGAAAGCTCCATGAGAGCAGGGCTTTGTTTTGTTCGTTGCTATCGCATCAGTGCCTAGCATGGTGCTTGCCATGTTATAAGCACCTAGACTATGTTGGTCCAAAGAATGAATGAAATAGTGAACATCGTATATTCCTGATTGAAATAATTCCTAACAATAATATAAAAGATCATCTTTAGTAGTGCTATCATTTTCTCATTGTGTTGTTGGGAGGTTTAATGGAGATACAATACAGAAAATGCCTTCTTTTTTTTTNCACAGAGCCAAATCGAATCTGATTAGTCTGGTGAGCTCTGCTGCTCTGCCCTATTAACTCAGCTGGGACCCTGCCCCACCAAACTCATGCACAGCTGGAGGCACTTTCTCACTGAGCAGCCAGCCCCTCCTGCATTGCTCTCTTTTTAGAAAAACTATCAAAGTCCATGGGCACCAGGAGGCAGTGACTGCCCTTGGTGTGCTCTGAGACATTTGTGAGTTGCTCCAGGCTCAACACTGGCACCAAACCTGGAGTCTACAGTAACCTGGTGACCACAACTTGTCCTACTCTACTGACTCCCTGAGACCCTGCCTTACTTAACTCGCATACCGCATGAGGCTTTATCAGTGGCTGAACCTTAAGGGAGCCGGCAGGTGGCAGCGGGCCTCTGGGTGTCCTGGCTTTTTGTGGAGTTACCCTAAGCCCTGTAGTCATAGCAGACATCCTCGGTTTGCTGCGTGGCCTCTCCCACGTGCCTCCATGTTAGCACAGGCAGCAAATAACTGCAGGTCGCTTTGTAGCTCCTACCAGGTTGCCCCTGGCTGGTCATGGGAAGTGACTGACCTGGGCCTGAACCAGAGCTTCTCCCAAGGGGCCCCAGAACGAACATACTTGGAGGTTGGCTTCAGACCACAGCAGAGCATCACCCAATTGGCCCCACAAGTGACATGCCAAAAGGGTGGTCTCAACAGGCAACAGAGCCCACTGGGGCAAATCCCCCTCAATGGGGTAAGCCTCCTGCTCAGCAACCTATAAGCTGTGGACATGGCCAAACCCCACAGCCAGTCAGCCTGAGGGCCAACCCCATCCATTGACATGCCAACAGCAATCAAGGCTCAGCTATAACAGGAGGGCACACACAACCCACACACAGGACATTCTTGGAGCACCCAGCTCAGGTGACCAGGGAGACGGTTCCACTGGGTCCCACAGGACACCTACGACATAAGACCACCTGGCCAAGACTGGGAAACATAGCAGATCTACCTAATACATAGAAACAAACACAGAGAGGTATTCAAAATGAGGCAACAGAAATGTATCCCAAATGAAAGAACAAGAGAAAGCTCCAGAAAAAGAACTAAACAAAATGGAGGCAAGCAACCTACCAGAGAAAGAGCTCAAAACAATGATTATAAGGATGCTCAAGGAACTTAGCAAGAACTTCAACAGAGATAGCAAGCATGAAAAAGGACATAGAAACAATGAAAAAGAACCAGTCAGAAGTGAAGAATACAATAACTGAAATAAAAAATGCATTAGAAGGTATCACCAACAGACTAGATGAAGCAGGGGATCAAATCAGTGATTTGGAAGACAAGGTAAGAGAAAACACCCAATTGAAATAGAAAAAACAAAAACAAAAAACAAAAAAACCTGAAAGAATCAAAAGAATGAGGATAGTTTAAGAGACCTCTGGGACATCAAGCATAACAACATTCACATCATAGGGGTACCAGAAGGAGAAGAGAGAGAGCAAGAGATTGATAACCTATTTGAAGAAGTAATGACTGAAAACTCTTCTAACTTGGTGAAGGAAATAGACATAAAAGTCCAGAAAGTGCAGAGTCCCAAACAGGATGAATCCAAATAGGCCCACATTTAGACATATAATTAAAATGACAAATGTTAAAGACAGAGAGAATCCTATAGACAGCAAGAGAAAGGCAACTAGTGACTTATAAGGGAGCCCCCATAAAACTGTCAGCTGATTTCTCAACAGAAACTTTGCAGGCCAGAGGGGATTGGCACAAAATATTCAACATGATGAAAAACGAAGACCTACAACCAAGGGTACTCTACCTACCAAGGCCATCATTTAAAATCAAAGGACAGATAAAGAGCTTTCCAGACAAGAAAAAGCTAAAGGAGTTCATCACCACCACACCAGTGTTACAAGGAATGTTAGAGGGACTTCTTTAAGAAGAAAAAAATATCAAAATTATAAATAATAAAATAGTAATAGCTACATATTTATCAACAATTACTTTCAATGTAAATGGATTAAATGCTCCAATCAAAAGATATAGAAGGGCTAAATGGATAAGAAAACAAAATCTTTACATCTGCTGTCTTCAAGAGACTCACTTCAGATTGAAAGACACACACACACACACACACACACACACAAAGTAAATGGATGGAAAAAATTATTCATTAAAATGGCAATAAAAAAAACAACAAAAACAGCTGGGATAGAAACAGTTATACTAGATAAAATAGACTTTAAAACAAAGGCATTAACAAATGACAAAGAAGGACCCAGTAATTCCACGTCTGGGTAATTATCCAAAGAAACCCAAAATGCCACTTTGAGGGAATGTATGCATCCATGTTTTCATTACAGCATTGTTTACAATGGCCAAGATGTGGAGACAGCCTGGGTGTCTGTCAATGGAAGAATGGATAAAGAAGAGGTGGCACATATATACAAAGGAATATTGCTCAGCCATGGAAGGGAATAGGTTCTTGGCAAATGTGACAGCATAAATGGACCTTGAGGGTATTGTGCTGAGTGGAGTAGGCAGATGCAATGTGATTTTGCTTATATGTGGAATCTAAGAACAAAATTAACAAACAGAAATAAACTCATAGATACAGAAAACATTTTGATGGTTGCCAGATGGGAGGAGTATTGCGGGTGTGGATGAAAGATGGGGGCGGGGCTAAGAATTACAAATTGGTTGTTACACAGTCGTTATGGGGATGTAGGGTAGAGCATAATGGATATAGTCAGTAATATTGTCATAACTATGTGTGGTGTGAGATGCGTGCTAGATTTGTTGGTGTGATAGATGGGAGGTTGGGGTGCAGGGTGAAAAAGGTGAAGAGATTAAGAAGTACAAATTGGTAGTTACACAGTAGTCATGGGGATGTAAAATAAAGCATAGGGAATATAGTCAATGATAAGGTAGTAACTCTGTATAGTGCCAGGTGGATACTAGACTAGTCAGGGGGATCACTGCTTAAATTATGTAAATGTCTAACCACTATGCTGCACACCTGAAATTAATATAGAATAATGTTGAGTGTCAAAAAAGATGCTATATCTTATTTTATAAATTGAAGACCTTATATATTGTAGAAGTTAAGCATTTAGTTTACTTAGACCATCCTCAATGTCTTAATTTAACTATATATCAAATATTGGGTTAATAATAATCAGAGTTTGCATCATTATGACTATGTATATGCTATAGAACTTAGTAAGGTGTCATAAAACTTATTGTTTATCCTAGAGATGTTAACTCTATTTTTTTATTATCATTATTATACTTTTTTCCCAACTACCCCAACAGGTCTTTTAAAATCTATCAATAATTTTTACAAATGTTCAACCACAATTTCAAATACTTTATTCATTTCTGCCTCAAGCTTTTTCTTCTTCCTCCCACCCAACCTGCGTCCTCCCCCTTTGTCCTCAGTCCTCTGTTCCTATCTGGACCCAATGATCTCTAGGCCTACTAAACAGCTTTCATGCTGAGCCCTCTGTTCTCCACCCTCCTCTACACCAGGCATTAGATGCCCTGTGTTTTTAATCCATGTCTTCCTTTTTCTTGACTGACTCTTCATTTTACAAAGCACATTCTTTAGTAGCTTCCTAAGAAAAGGTGTGTAGTGGGTAAAATATTTGAGCCTATCATGTCTATATACTACCTACCTGCAATAGATAATTTGGTTAAATCTAGAATACTAGATTGAATATAAGTATCCTTCTGAATTTTGAAAATATTGCCCTTCTGTTCTAGCATCCAGTGTTGCTATGGTTAAGTTTGAAGCCATTGTATA
>NW_017732016.1:255932-258143 GCF_001890085.2 Hipposideros armiger
GCTGCTCAGCTCGGGGTGGACTCGAACCGCTGTTGCTCAGAGCTCAAACTCTTGAGCGAGCTCTTAACCAACTGAGCCACTCGGCCAGCCCCCAATTGATGACATCTTTCATTTAACAGAATACAGTGGCATAGATCTGGAAAGGCAGCCATGAAGGAAGCTAGGGGAACCGTCAGTGATTGGCAGAGAAAGAAGGGATTTTGGTAATTGGGGCAGAAAATGGTAAATGTGAGTGAGTATGAAGATTCACAGTCACGGACAGGGAATATTTTAGTTGAAAGACTGTGCAAAGTTCACTTGACCATGATCACCATCCTCAAATATTTGATGGGCTGCCATGTGGAAGGAGAGAACACAGTAGTTGTGTGAAACTCTTGAGGGCAGAATGATGACCAACAAGTGGAGTAAATGGCACTGCTTTGGGCTCAAAAAAGTAAAAATTTAAAAATTATTGTTAGATGAACTTCCACGTGAGAAAGTGAGGGTTATTGGAAGGAGTCAGGAGAAGGCATGTTGTTTTAGAAGACACCCCTTCCTTGAGCTTGAGATTTGATATAGCAACTTCTTTTTGAGTTTTAATTTCTAAAGCTCTAAAAATTCACGCCCATTTTTGCCTCTTCTAGGAAATTATTTTATGTAAATAATCAGAAAGAATAAAGAATAAGTGTGTAGTAAGATACTAATTACAGGGTAAGAAAAATTCAATCACTATTCATTCATCAGAATACGGTTAAATAAATACAATGTGATGAACTATATACATAGCCGTTTAAAATAAACATGATGAAATCCATACATCAGCAAGGAAAATTGCATGTGATAACATATTGAGTGAATAAATCACAACAAAACATTATATCTTTGGTGACTATATGTAAAAATAGGTCTGCATATGGACAAGGATTAGATAGGTATAGGGAAAGAAAAACAGGTGATTTTTTTGAGTGGCAGAATTCTAGGTTAGTCTTTTTCTCTTTTAATTTTCTATTCCTGTTATTATTGTGTTAGCTCCTTAGCAATCCCTGGTGTGGGGAGGGGAGTTCCTCTCCTACTCTGAGGGACACACACTGTGGCCTCTCCAGTAGGAAAAATATGAACTGTAAGCTCCTGGTGCTCCTTCTCAAAACACTTATACATATGAAGGATAATCTTCAGTTGTTTGGACCTAATTATTCGATGTATAGACATGCTGGGTATTTAGACTAGGGATCCCATAAAGAAATTACTAAGACAACAAGGGCAATGTGAGCCAGAAGATTTGGGGGAACCTTTCCCATAATACCTATACTCAAAGAGGTCATTGTCTATTGGCAAAAACTAGACCATAAATGAATTAATGAAACTAGTATAATAAATCATATAATCAGGATGAGCACAAAGTAAGGGAGGGGTCATTGGGGTGAGAGAAGGGCAGGCTACAAGTAATGTAGAGTGTATGGAAGACATGGAGAAAAGCTGCACAGGAAGAACAATTTCTAAGGTTGGTTGTTTTATCTAAATAATAAATGCTCTTTTTAAAGTAAATAAACTGGTTTATACTAAAAAATGGTAACCCCCTCCCCCATTCACCATCAAATCCCCAGTTCTACTCCCTAGAGCCAACCTCTTTCAACTGTTGTACCTACTTCTCCTGGTAATTATCTCCCTATCTCTGAATAAGATGCCATTTAAGATGCTATATGTTAGAGAGATCCAAGATGGCAGAGTAGATGAACACTGTGACTTCCTTCCATGAACACATTAAAATTACAACTAAATTACCGAATAAGCAACCTGGAGAACCATCTGAAGTCTAGTTGAACAGAAATCCTATAACTAAAAATATAAAGAAGCCATGTGGAGACTGGTAGGAGGGGTGGAGGCGTGAAACAGGCCCCAAACCTCCCTCTGGCGGTTGAGAATCAGGAGGGATACTTTGGCTGCAAAGGTTCTCCCCTGAAGAGTGAGGGACCCCAGGACTACACACCAGACTCATCAGTCCAGAGTTTTGGTGCCGGGGACAGGAGCCCCCACATCTGGCTATGAAAAGCAGTGGGAATTCCAACTATTTGGGTGGGTCAAAAGGCTGCAGGAAACCCCAGGGTCCTCTTAAACAGCTCACACACAGACTAGCTTGCAGGCATTCACCTTGGGCTCCAGTGGAGGGATGGTGACTCAATAGCCTCAGAGACATACGGGGTGCAGACTGAGAAGTGTAGCTTCAGGGGGAGG
>NW_017732016.1:262513-287653 GCF_001890085.2 Hipposideros armiger
TTTTTTGAGGTGTGAAATAAAAACTTTATTTTTCCCCCAGAGCTCTTTATGATTCAGATGTTCCCTCTTCCCAAGCATCCTTTTGGTATTCCATAGATGCAATAAATTTTCTTATTGTTCTAAAGATATTAGTTGCTGATTTTTTTTTTGAAGTTTTCCTGTGCTACCAGCATTGTCTCTCTTTCGCTGGGTTCCTTTCCACTGTTGGTTCCTGCTGGTTTATTTATTTCATTGGTTGGTTGGTTTTTTGGTGTGTTTTCATCCCTTTTGTGTGGAAAGCCTTCCTCAAATATCCAGTTATCCTGAATGGTCCCTTTTTATAAAAAGAAAAGCACCAAATGTTTATTTGAAGCACGGTGAGCATGGGCAGAGACTTAATTGCTGGGTTTTACTTGGGGGTAATAAAAGGGCATGCCATCCTTGTTGAAAGAAGTTTCCATATGTCTGTTCCTGGGAATCTTTTCTCTGCAGCTACTTCATTTCTCCACAAAATGATCTTCCAATCTGCTGCTACAGAGATTCAGGGAAGGGATATATATTTGGGCTGGTGGCCTTTTAAGGCAATAGGGGACGGATGCTGAGCACCTCCTGCTTTATAGATTACCCTTAATCCTCTACTGTAACCCAGTGCCACACTCCCTTGCTCTCCCAAATTTTTGGTGTCCCTGAGACCAGAGTATTGCTAATTTAATTCTCCAAAGGCAAGGAAGAAACCAGCTTCTGGCTGTGAACGGTTAGGGCAGGACCCCGGGGTCTGCTGGTCATCCAGGTTTAGCCTGTGCCTCTCGAACTTCCACGGCTGCTGGTGCTTTTCTTGCAGAGCTGCTCAGAGGTGCCACGGGCAAGTCATCTGCAGGCATTTAAGTGGGAACTTTCTCCACTCTGCTAAGTTGTTTGCCATGCCAGCATCTGTTTCCTATCTTCAGAAAAGTGGTTGAGCCATTCCACTCATGATTGTCTCTCCTACTATACTTTTTGTCCTTGCAGATCATTCTTTACTCTTCTGCCACATTTCAAGGGTTTGGGGTTGGGGGGAGAGATAAGTTTGTGTGGACAATGTGTTCTCATTAACCGGAAGCCTAATGTCAATTTAAAAGAAACACTGGAGTTAGCCAAGGGAAGAAAATAGAAAGAGCAGTCGAGGCAGAGTGCTACACAGTTGTCTTCTAGCAGGCATATAAAATAATCTGTCCAGGGACGAGGCCTTCTGCCAGCTCCAGAGAAGACATTGAAGCAGCGTAGCACTCAGTTTTCAAGCTCAAGATCTGGAAGAACACAGACTTCACCCCTGTCTCTCATTTAGTAGCTGTATATCTGTCAGAAAAATGTCGCCTCTATAGACCTCCATTTCCTCATCTGTCAATTATGGAGAATCACCGGACATACCTCATAACTCATTGAGTCATTTAAATGAGATACTGCTTTGTGAAGAGTTTAGCACTATAGCTAGCAAAAGAGTAAACATAACCTATCGTAATCATCAACATCATCGTCTAGCTACACAAATACACATTGAGAGGAGGAATTAGAAAGAAAAGGACTGGCAACAATAATTTAGAGGAACATAAAACTGTATGAAGGGTCAACAATGGAGTTACGAAAGCCTTATATTGGATTCTGTTTCCTGACAGAAACTGAAGTTATTTGAAGGGTTAACCTAGACATGAGTGTTTGTGTAAGGTGCTACTTTGGAACCTATCACATAGGTACTTATCAAGCAGTAGCTATTTTGTTATCATTATTACTGCATGTGATAAGAGTAGGACCAAGAAGTCACCTTGAAAGCTCAGAAATTGGAAGTTGAGATTAAACTGCAAAGGTTTAAAAACTGACCCAGAGGTATACTCTTCTAATCCTGTCAATCCCCTGTAAAAATGAGATGCCTCATTACTTTCTTCTACAGGACCTTGTACTTATCTTCATCCATCTCATTACCTGTTCAACTGTTTTCCACAAGAGACTACAGCTGTCAGAGGGAGGGACCCAGTGGGTCTAATTCTCCTCTATATCCCCAGCACCTAGAATAGCATCGAGAACACAATAGATTTTTTTTTATAATAAATGAAAACTGCTTAAATTCTCTGAATAAACATTTTAAAAAGCAAATGAGGTGATAGAAAGGACAGAAAATAGCTGGTTTGGCATGACTTTCATTTCATGCTCAAGGCCTTAACAAGCCCCCCATATTCCATATTCAGCCTTTCATTTATGTTTTCTTATAAAATTTCTTATTCATACACTAGGCACATTGAGCAGCACTGAATTAAACAACCCAATTTGGGTCCAACTCTTCTCATAAATCACCAAGGCTGGCAGATTCACATAAATCTACCTAGCAGTGCCCAGCCCCCACTTTGCAAAAGGGTTAATAGCAAAGTGTTTCAGGAAAAGCCTACAAAGTTAACTGTGTTTCTTTTTACCTCATGCATTTACCATGCTTTTCTTATTAGCTAGACATTTTGTCACAGATTATTAAAATGAAACAATCTTGTTAAAACAAATGGAAGAAAGATGCTCTCTCTATGTCTTCAATTTTACCCTTTGTAGACTCACCAAATTGCAGGATTCTACAATGTTTCCTGTCACCCAAGGGAATGAGTGACTTTTTCTGCATAATACCCAGGGTTTAGAAGCATCCTATGATGAAACCTCATATTTTGATGATGCATTTACAGTTCTCAAAGTGCTTTCCAGTGTTTATAGCACTTGGTTCTACCTTATAATCCACTGAGAATAATTTCATTCTTGCAATGGAAAAACAAGGGCTCGGCATTGGGTGACTCAGGTCAAGGTCACAGATGGGTCGAGAGCACACGGATGGCAGGAAGTAGCTTACCAGCAGTGGTCTGGTAAGGAGATCCAGTTCTGTTCCTGGCCCTGAGTCTAATAAGCTGTGCAACCTGGGGCAAGTCACCTCATCATTCTGGGTCTCAGCTTCCTTACTTGAAAAACAAGGTTACACTGAGAACACTCCTGGCTCTAATACTCTGAAATTATGGAATCTAACCTGGATTTTCTGAGCTCTTTCCACAGTTCAGCCAAGGTAGGTTATTACCAGGGCTGAAATCTCTTCTATCACTAAAGAACCCAATGCATCTTTGTTTCTCAATTTCCAGTTGCTTATAACAAACTACATACAAATGGGTTGAGTACCTGCTATTTGTCAGGTACTATACTGTTCAGTAATGATACCAGGGTGAAGAGACCTGGCATCTCAAGGAACTTACTGCCTATAGGAGGCACATAAACTGCTACAAAACTGTGGCATGGCTGCAGTAATAGAGAGATGATGCACAAGGTGCCGAGGAAGCATTACAAAAAGCAAACTCAGGTCTGCCTTCCTTACGAAGCGATGTTGGGTTGACTCCTGTTAATGTGCAGGGTCAAGGCTGTGGCATAGGTAAGAACAGGTGCTCAGTGAAGAAGGCACGATGCATCCAGAGAACATCCAGTCCTTCTGGAACTGGGACACAGCTGGAAAGAGGAGAACCTACAGCAAGAGACAAGGCTGGACAAGTGGGATGAGAGCCAACCATGAACGACTCCCCTTGTGGACATGGGCTGTTGCCTTTTAGTCTTGTTATATTTATTTATGTTCTGCCTTGCTCCCAAAAAGATTTGTTTGAATGAGAACAACAATAACAAAACAATTCAGACTAGCTTAAATAACAAGGAAATGTATTTGGCTTCGGTAAAGAGAAGCCTAGAGACCAGTTAGATTTGAGGATTTGTTGATCCAGAGACTCAAGCTCAGTTTCTCTGCAGTTTTGTGATCATCCCTTCCTTCTAGTATTTACTTCCCTCCAACGTCCAGTGGTTTCCTATTTGGAGACAGGAAGCATCTGACTCAGAGCCCCAAGAAACATCCCGTCTTATCTCTCTGGCCTGAGCTGAGTCATATGTCCATTTGTGAGTCAGCCCTTGAGTCCAGGGACCTGCCAAGTGCTGATTGTCTTAGGCCTGGATTCCTGAACCACTGTGCCAGCCCTGAAGGGATTATCAGTGGAGATGGCTCACACCCACCCCTGGAGCTGAGGATGGAGCCAGCCTCCCTGAACTACAGGCTGTGATGCTAGGAGGTGCATCAGTAAATTAGCACTGGCATAATTTTAAAAGTGTGAAGAGAAAAATGGATATGGGATATATAAGCAGCAACGTCCACTGAACTTAGAATGCATTAAAAATTATACAGACACTGTGATGCAATATGATAGTATTATAATATCTTACAGTACATATAATCATATATAGTATACAATAATACATGATATACATTATAAACAAAAAATAAAGGTCAAGGGATAATAAAGGTAAAAGGGTAAGATGAGAACAATGGGAAAGTTACTAGATAGGCTCCAAACAATAAAAGTCCCAAACAAATATTACAGGTGAAATGGTGATTTAGTTTTGAGCTTTCTAGCAAACCAAAACAAAGAAGGAAGAATGATCAATTAAAAGAGTCACGGTGTACTTTGGAAGAGCAAAGCTATTTCTAGCCCGGAGTCCTTAGAGAAACTATTTTTCCCTATGGATCGTCATAAAATGACCACTAAATAATATAATCTGGAACCATCCACAGCGTCCCTACAGTATATATAACATCAAGTTTTAAAACACCTGTCAACATCAACACAAATTTAATTTCGGCTGCTCTGAGGTATTTAGTCCAAACCAAGGCAACTCTTCAATGCCTTGAATAATCCAAAGATAAACTCTAGACTGATCAGGGCCACATTTCTCCAACTGGGGTAAAACGAGGATGCCAGGAAATACACAGGAGATAAAAACGGTGCATCTTCCTAGAGATAGGCAAGAAACCATTCTGGCTTGGCTTTTTCCCTGCTGTAAAGGGTTTAAAACATTAATTATATACATATTTAAATCAACATGAATATACACTGAATAGAATATAAAATGCATACGTGCTTTGAAAGAGAGACCATGAAACCTCAATGAAAGGAATGTCCCACTTGTGTGGACAGCCTTGAGTGTACAAACCCCCTGAGAGGCAATATCACATCCTCTCCCTAGGGGCTTGGCCAAGGGAGGGGTTTGAAAACACTTTCCCTGCATTTCCTCCAGTGGCCAACTTGCAGTCACCTCTTACAGCCCCTTGTAGTTCTCCAGTCATGTCACTCCTCACATTTCATTGCAGTTACTTGTTCAATATCTGTCCTCCCTGATAGAGAATAAGGAACTAGCTATCTTGATACTTTAATTCCTGTCACAGTGTCTGGGCCAATGGGTTAATAAGTTAACGAGCTAAAGATGTCTCGTTGTTGTGGGTTGAATTGTCATGCCCCTAAATTCATATGTTGAAGTCGTAACCCTAGTAGCTCAGAATGAGAACTTATTTGGAGATAGTCTTTCAGTGTTAATCAAGATAAATTTAGGTCAGAATGGTGGGCCCTAATCCAATATGACTGGTGTCCTTATAAAAAGCAGAAATTTGGACATAGATACATGCATAGAGAGAAGATGACCTGAAGACAAAGTCAAGGAGAGAGGCCTAGAAATGGTACTCCCTTACAGCCCTCAGAAGGGATCGATCATGCTGACACCTTTATCTTGGACCTCTGGCCTCCAGAACTGAGACAATAAACTCTATTGTTTAACCTGCTCCATTTACAGTACTTTGTTACAGCTGTAGCAAACAGTGATCTTCAGACCCTTCAGGTGACTGCCCCCTTCCATGAATGCGTTTCTTCCACAAGGGAATTTGATGAAATCAAGGTTTTTGCAAGGACAGTGAGGATGGAATTGCCTTCCTCTGCAGCCAAGCCTGTGTTGGGAGATCCAGGTGTGCTCCAGGAACCAGGGTTCCCTCCTCCCCACCGGCGCCTCCAGGCCTCACGTCTGACAGACTCAACCAGAGCACCTTATTTATGTAAGATTGCAGATGCAAACTAGCTGTGTGATTTGGGGCTGTTGATGAGCCTCCTTCTGATCTTTCATCTTAAGGAAGAAATGATAAATAACCTAAATAAAAAACCAAAGGAATGCATAGAGAAGCTCTTCATAATGGTGCATGCTACATAATAGGACTCCGAAAATGTGAGTCTTCTTCCTTGCTGTATTGTTCTTCTTATAATGGAATACATACTACTCCATAAAAGGAGGAAGTAGGCTTCCAAACGCTTTCCAATTTTAAGGTATCTTTTCCCTTACATATTAAAAACTGGCAGCTTTCTGCAGTATGCAGAAAATGAAGATGTTTAAGTAACAATATGACAAATGACTGCCATTTTATTTTAGAAAGAATTAATTATTGTGAACTAAACATCCAAATTAGTATCTTAAAATTTTTCATTAGAAAGCAATCCCGGTCCACTGAGTTTACTTATGAACTTTGGCTGAGGTTTACACTTAGAACACATGTTTTTAATTTCATTATACACTACCAAATTATTGTGTGTGTAAACCCAACCACCATATCTTGCAAATGTGCTTTTCTTCTAGTGCCCCACTCAATGTGATTTTCATTGTTTTATTTTTTTCTTTATTACTTCTCAGTAGCTGAGTGTTCCTTAGTCCAAACAGAAAAGACAAAAAAAAAAATAGAGAGAGAGAGAGAGAGAGAGAAAAGAAAACATTCTTACTCATAGATTTGCGGTCATTGGATCTCAGTAATCTTTGGCTTTCCAAAGATTAAGGCCAAATTTAAACCAGAGTATTTTTCTAGAACTAGCAATAGAGAGATTATTTTGATTCAAGTTCATTTGCCATGGAAGAATAGAGGGAAAAAATCCAGGAGTATTATTTACTCCAAGCCCTAAACACTTTTTAAAGAATTTCAAAACTCCAGTTTAATATTGTTTCACTTAATATGACCCAGTATTAACAATTATTAAACAGGGCCAAACATGCTGTAAAAATTAAAGAACTCTACTGTTGTGTACTTAACATCATCTATGGAGAATTCAGGAACCTGTCACACATTTGGAATTCAGGTGTAAATCATAAAGTGTTCAAAAAATTTAAAATAAGAGAAGGTAAACCAGGGTTGCTCCAGGTAAGGGTGATTAGGGCAGGGAGAAGTGCTAGTTGACATCCTTACAGCAAAAGAGGAAGCAGGAAGACCACAAAAATTGGTCACAAGCCTATAAAGTCCCAGCATTCATTGTTTTTGTAGAGGCACAAAGTATTAAATACACCATAGGCCCCAGGGCATGACTATCACACAACCCAATAGAAGATAGCGCAGCTACAGGGTTTCCTCAAGTGGCAGGGGTCAGAAACCATACACTTTGAAGGGCCTCTGATTAGCCAGTCACTTGGGAATAGTCATTTAATCTCTCAAAGCCATTCTTTAGCTCCAAAATGAAAATAATTCTGTCACTGCCTATTGTACAGGGCCGTGGTGAGGGTCAAAAGTAAAAGAGCCCTATAGAGCCACTGACTTGATTTCATACTTTGAGGAGACCTGTCTCTTCTCTTGGCTTCCAGGACACTATACTGTCCTGTTTCCCTCTAATGTGTGGGCCATTCCTGCCCAATCTCCTGTGCTGGTTCCACTCTCTGATCTCTAAGTTTTGGAGTACCCTAGAGTTCAGGCCTCATCCTTGTACTCTTCTCTATCTCTAGTCTCTCCCGAGGTAATCTCAAAGCTTGAAGTATGATTCATGTTACTCATCATTCCCACATTTATATCTCCAGTCCTAACCTCCTATTTGAACTCCAGACTTCTAAGTGCAACTGCCAACTCGCCATCCCTACTTGCTGTCTAACAGGTATCTCAGACTTTATGTGGACAAAATAGACCTCTTGAGTCTCCATCATCTGACCTCAGTCTTCCGTATTTTATTTAATGTCATCCGCTCAGTTCCTCAAGCCCAAAAAGATCTAGAAGTTATCCTGAATTACCCTCCTTTTCTCACAACGAATCCATCAGCAAGACCTATCAACACTACCTCTGAAACAGACCTCAAATCTGTCCACTTCTTTCTACCTGCACTACTACTGCCCTTGTTCTAGCCACCATCTTTGCTCACCTCAATGTCCACAATCAACTCTCAACTAGTTGCCCTGCTTACCTACTGGCCTATGCAATCTATTTGTTTACATTTATCACTAACTTTTAATGACTTAATAAATTTAATGACATATAAATAATGCATATATAAAAGATAGCCTTTTTAATTGACAAATCCACCAAACAATAAAAATATGCATGTGCAGGTAAAAAATCAAAACTCAACAAAGGCCTAGAATGTTACACACAAAATCTATGATACATTTACCGTCTTAGAAATAAAATAGAATTTGAATGAAGGACAAAATGTACTTTACTTTTATACATAGTATTTTTACCTTTTATTAAGAAACATAAGAATTTGAAGTGAACATGTCAGTATGTTAAAATGTCAATTACTGCTTTGACATTTGGATTTCCTCTTTGTGAATTTCTCCTAATTTTCTCAAAAATAAAAAGAAAATAAACACAGAGAAGGGAAGATAAAGAGCAATAAAATAAGTAAAAAGGAAATAAAAAGGGAAAATATCCCTGAGCTGAAGAATACATTAAAATTTAAATATATTCTATGCATAAACAACTGGTAAAATATTTCAATTTCATGAATAAGAGATAAAAAGAGCTTTGCTCTATTCTTGATTTTAATTGAAATGCTTCTATGTGCCTCCATACTGCACACAATCTTGAAAATGTAAATCATACCATAACGACCTGTTTAAAGTCCTCCAATGCCTTCCCAACACATTTACAATAAATTAAAATTCTCTACCATTAAAAAGTCCTACCTGATCTGGACTCTAACCACCTCTCCAACCTCCTCTGCTGGCACTCTAATTATCTAGGTCCCGGCCATGTCTGTCTGTCAATCACAAGTTCTTTCCCTCATGAAGCCCTTTGCCTTGGTCCCTCCTCTGCCTGGATAGTATTTTGTTTTTGTTTTTCCCAGACTCAACTTGGCTAGAATCTTCTTGTCAAGCAAGCCTTTTCAAATGTGGCTGCTTCAAAGAGTTTTCTCTTCACCAAGTGATCTGAAGGAACCCCCTAACCACTCTGCACTATATATCACCCCATTATAATTCTCTCCACAGCACTGACCACAATCTGATCTCTTACTGTATGATGTTGTATTGGTTTTTCTTCATTGCATCTCCTTCATCTCTCATCCTCCTCACAGAATATAAACTCTATGATTGTGGAGGCCATGTTACATCCCCAGCACCAACAACTGTGCCTGGTACATAGAGGGTGTATTAGTTGTATTATTGCTGCATAATAAATTACCACCATTCTAGTGATTTACAACAATACTTATTTATTAACTCACAGTCCTGGAAGTCAGAAATCCAGAAATCCAGGCACAGGGTGGCTTGGTTCTACAAGTTGGCCAGGGCATTAGAAGCTGAAATCAAGGTATTGTCCTGGCTGAATTCTTGTCTTTAGCTTTTGGAGAAAAATGTGCTTCCAAACTCCTTTAGATTGTTGGCAAAATCCAGCTCCATGAGGCTGTAAGATTGAGGTCTCTAGTTGCCTGCTGACTGTCAGCCAGAGGCCATTCTTAGCAACTAGAGGCCACCCACAGTCCTTACCACATGGTCCCCTCCATCTTCAAGCCATCAGTGGCATGTCAAATCTATCTTGGGCTTTGAATATCTGACTCCCTCTTCTATAAACAGCTGGAAAACTCTGTTTTCAAAGGAGTCATGTGATTTAATCAGGCCTACCTCAATAATCTCCATATCTTAACATCAACTTGCCAAGTAGCATAACAGATTCACACAAACTATAATAAATCCATCATATTCACAGTTCTGAGAATTATATAAAACATGTTTACCATGGGCAGGGAATCTTGAGGACCACTGTAGAATTCTGCCTACCAGACAGGGTATTCTACAAACATTTGTTGAATAAGAAAACAAATAAAAATAACAAATGTGCGCATGTAAAAATCATAAAAAACCTCACAAATGTTAACATTAAAGTAATTATTATTCATAAAGATGTCCCTATGACATCACTAAAAGGTTAAAGTGGGTATGAGATGCCATAGTCCATCAGAACAAGGCTATATTTTTCTTTAAGTTTTGGGGTTCAAAAAGATGAACTCTAGTTAGCTGACAAAGGCAGCTTAAAAAGATAAAAATAAATGCAACAATCAAAAATCATAGGCTAATTGGTATTCATTTGACTGCTACTTACCAATTCTTACTTTGGATAATTTATTTAACACATCCAGTTCAGATTTTTCCTTTCTAAGACGGGCAGTGGTTTCATAGGTTGTTGTGAGGTTTAAATTGTTAGATGCATGTGTATTACCTGATGGTTATCCAGAGCTTAGCATTTGCTTGATAACTATCCACCAGCAGTCTGGAGAAGTCAGCTGTTTAGAGTGAAAATTCACATAATGTTTCATCCAGGCAAGGTTTTTCAGTGGAGTTGCAGGGTAAGAGAGAGGAGTTAGGGGAATGTTCTAATGTCTGAAAATTAGCCAAAAGGAGAAGGATCCAAGATGGTGAAGTAGATAAACACTGTGTGTGCTTCCTTCCGTGAACACATTAACATTACAACTAAATTATAGATCAACCTGGAGAACCATCTGAAGTCTGGCTGAAGAGAAGTTTTATAACTAAGGATATAAAGAAAAAGCCACATAGAACTGGTAGAAGGGGTGGGGACTCCAAACAGACTGCCCCAAACCTCCTCTTAACCCAGGCATCCTCTTAAATGGCCCAGCACAGACTCTCACTCCCAGGCACTCACCCTGGGCTTCGGCAGAGGGACAATGACTCAAGGGGGTGGGGAGCATTGGAGATATACAGGAGGCAGACTGAGGTGTGAGGCTTCTCAGCAAGGGCTGGAGGACAGTTGCCATTTTCCCTGTGTGAGGTCCTTCTCCCGTGCAGCAAGGAACCATCTTTCCTGTGTTGAGCCCTCCCCCACCATGGCCAAATCTGAATCTGATTGGCCTGGTGAGCTCTGCTGTGGCCCTGACCCACCCAACTCCCCCAACACCAGAGCCCACTTTCTCCCGAGCAGCCAGCCCCGCCCATCTTGCACTACTTCTTGGAAAACTGTTGGAGTCCATGGGCCTCAGGTGGACAGCAATTGGCCTTAGTGTGCTCTGAGACATTTCCTGAGTCACAGCAGGCTCAGGAGTGGTACCAAACCAGAGTCTACATTAACTTGTTGACCACAACTATTCCCACTCTACTGACTTCCTGAAACCCTGCCTGATCCAACTCATGAGCCACACAGGTTTTATCAGTGGGTGAACCTTAAGGGAGTCGGCATGTGGCAGCAGGTCTCAGGTGTCCTGGCTTTTTGCACAGCTGCCCCAGGCCTGGTACTGGTGTCAGCCATCCTCAGTTGACAGTATGAACTCTCCCACATGCCTCCAGGTTTAGCACAGGCAACAACAAACAACTGTAGAGTGCTTTGTAGCTTTTTCCAGGTACCCCTGGCCAGTCCCAGGCAGTGGCTGACCTGGGCCTGCACCAGAGCCCCTCCCAAGAGGCCCCAGAAGCAACACACTTGGAGGTTGGCTTCAGACCACAGTAGAGCACCACCCAATTGGTTCCACAAGTGGCACACACAAAGGGTGGTCTCAACAGGCACCAGAGCCCACTGGAGTGAATCCCATTTGGTGGGTAAAGCCTTCTGCACAGCAGTCCATAAGCTGTGGATGTGGCCAAACCCCACAGACAGACAGCCTGCGGTCAATCCCACCCACTGACATGCCAATAGCAATCAAGACTCAACTATATCAGGAGGGCACACACAACCCACACAAGGGACTTTCCTGGAGTACCCAGCTCAGATGACCAGAGAGATTGTTGTAGGGACCCACAGGGCATCTGCTACATAAGGCCATCTGGCCAAGACTGAGAGACATAGAAGATATACCTAATATATAGAAACAAAATCTACCTAATACAAAATAAGAAAACAAAGAAATACATCCCAAATATAAGAACAAGATAAAACTCCAGAGAAAAACAACTAAATGAAATGGAGGCAAGCAAACTACCAGAAACAGAGTTCCAATGGATTTAAGGATGCTCAGGGAAGTTAGTAAGAACTTCAACAGAGTGATAGCAAGCATAAAAAAGGACATAGAAACCATAAAAAAACAACAGCCAGAAGTGAAGACTACAGTAACTGAAATGAAGGAATCACCAGCAGACTAGATAAAGCAGAGATCGAATCAGTGATTTAGAAGACAAGGTAGCAGAAAACACCCAATTAAAACAGCAAAAATAAAAAAGAGTCTAAAAACTGAGGAGAGTTTAAGAAACCCCTGGGACAACATCAAGCATAACAACATTCGCATCATAGAGGTACCAGAAGGAGGAGAGAGAAAGCGAGGGATTGAGAACCTATTTGAAGAAATAATGACTGAAAATTTTCCTACCTGGCAAAGGAAATTGACATACAAGTCCAGGAAGGGCAGAGAGTACCAAAAATGATGAGCCCAAATAGACACATTATAATTAAAATGGCAAAGGTTAAAGACAAAGAGAGAATCCTAAAAGCAGCAAGAAAAAGGCAACTAGTAATTTATAAGGGAGCTCCCGTAAGACTGTCAGCTGATTTGTCAGCAGAAACTTTGCAGGCTAGGGAGATTGGCCAGAGAATATTCAACGTGATGAAAATCAAGGACCTACAACCAAGGGTACTCTACCCAGCAAGGCTATCATTTAAAAATCGAAGGACATATAAAGAGCTTCCCAGACAAGAAAAAGCTAAAGGAGTTCATCACCGTCAAACCAGTATTACAAGAATGTTAGAGGGACTTCTTTAAGACAAAAAATAAATAAATAAAAATAAATAAATAAAATTATAAATAATAAAATGGCAATAGCTACATATTTATCAACAATTACTTTCAATGTAAAAGGATTAAATGCTCCAATCAAAAGACATAGGAGGGCTGAATGGATAAGGAAACAAAACCCGTACATATGCTGCTTACAAGAGACTCACTTCAGATTGAAAGACACACACAAATGGAGAGCAATATAATGGAAAAAGTTATTTCATGAACATGAAAACAAAACAAACAAACAAACAAACAAAAAACTGGGGTAGCAATACTTATACCAAACAAAACAGACTTTATAACAAAGGTTGTAACAAGAGACAAAGAATGACCCAGTAATTCCACTTTTGGGTATTTATCTGAAGAAACCCAAAACGCTACCTAAAGGGGACGTGTGCATCCATATGTTCATTGCAGCATTGTTTACAATGGCCAAGATGTGGAGGCAGCCTGGGTGTCTGTCAATGGAAGAATAGGTAAAGAGTAACTAGTACATATATACAATGGAATGTTGCTTGGCCAGGGAAGGAAATGGGTTCTTGCCACCTGCGGCAGCATGGATGGACCTGGAGTGTACTGGGCTTAGTGGAGTGTCAGACAGAGAAAGACAGGTGCAATGTCATTTCTCTTATATGGAATCTAAAGAACAAAATAAACAAACAAAAACAAAACAGAAACAAACTCATAAATACAGATAATATTTTGATGGCTGCCAGATGGCAAGGGGTGTTGGGGGTGTTGGTGAAAGAAAGGGAAGTGATTAAGAAATACAAATTGGTTGTTAAAGAGTAATTATGGGGATGTTAAAAGTAGTTATAAGGAATATAGTCAATAATATTATAATAACTATGTATGGTGTCAGATGGGTACTAGATTTATCAGGGTGATGGATGGGAGGGGATTGGGGGCCAGGGTGAAGGGATCAAAAAGTACAAATTGGTAGTGAAAAAACAGTCATGGGGATGTAAAGTACAGCATAGGGAATATAGTCAATAATATGGTAATAACCATGTATAGTGCCAGGTGGGTACTAGACTAGTCAGGGGGATCACTTCTTAAATTGTATAAACATCTAGCCATTGTGCTGTACACCTGAAATGAATAATTTCAACTGTAACTGAAAATTTTAAAAAGGGGGGAAAGGTGAAGGTGTATTAGAAGCCCAAATTTCCAGATATAAAACAAATGAGTCATGGGGATGTAATATACAACAGGGAATATAGTCAATAACATTGTGATAATATAGTATGGTGCCAGATGGTTGCTGGACTTACCATGGTGATCACTTCTTTAGGTATATAAAATTGAACAACTATGGTGTACCCCTGAAACTAATATAATATTGTATGTTAGCTGTATTTTTAATAAAAATCTTTTAAAAAAGAAATATATATATATACACATATATATGTATATATATGTGTATACACACACACACACACACACATTATGTAATCAACATTCTTTTCCCTTAGGAAATTGCCATATTGAAGACTTTGTCTTTGCAAATTCAATGCAGCCAGTTTTCCTTCTAGTGTTGGGGGGAAAAATCCTATTTCTTTAGCTGGGTATCATGGAAGGTAATTGACTAAAGTCTAGAGGACATATTTTATTAAAAATACTTACGTTTAGATACTGCTTTCTTAGCACAGCAAAGGATTCCCAACATGGGAGACAACACAGTGCACTGGCGGTCAATTCCAGCCCAGCCACTTAATAGCTCTGTGTCGTTGGACACATTTGCATAATCTCTCTGTACCTCAGATTTCTCATCTGCAAAAGGAAACAATAACTCACCACAGGGCTGATGTGAAGACTAAACAATCCAGTGTGTGCAAAATGCTTAGAACTGTGCCTAGCATGGAATAAAAGCTACAAAATATTTGTGCTATGATAAAATGAGGACTTGCAGGAACATATGGAGCCTGGCTGAAGGCACAGCAGATCGGCATCTCTGGCTCACGTGGCGTGTTCCCATTTGATGGATGGCAGAAAACTGTGCCTCCTCTAGTTAAGTCACTCTTCTTCTCCCTCCAACCCCTTCTGATGAACTACAGACACACACCAAGCACGCATTAGATGTACAAGAGATTTATTGGGGGGAAACACTTGTAGGAAAAAGGAGAAAGGAGGAGTGGGCAGGGAGACTCCTTAGCCCATGACGCAGGTCAGATACCTGTGAAAGGAGAGAGTGCAGAAAGGAGGATTGGCTGGGAAGAGCCTCAGACCACAGTGCCGTTCTCAGAAAGTATCAGCTAGGCAGGTGGGGGGTCCACAAGCAAACACTGCCTGTTAGAGGAATCCCACATCAGGCAGAAAAACCTGGCTCCAGTGCCTCGCCGTGCTGAGATGTTGGCTAGGAAGAGCCCAGGGGAAGCACAGCCTCGGCACATTCAGACATGAAAAGTCCAACAGCTGCCATCAGATGAGCTCCCCACAGTAGGTCTTGTGAAGGAAGATCGGGTTGGCGCTCCTCCACGGCTTTCATAGTCCTGTGATTGCATTTATGCAGGTAAAATGAATATAGGCAATGTCTACTGGACAGTTGGTTAGGCCATCACTTAAAGAGCATTGCTGGGAGGTGGGCACTGCACTTGGGCAGTTGGCAGGTATTACTGCACACCTTATTATTCTTTAGGGAGCAGCCAGAAAGAGGCAGCTGAAGCTAGTGGTGGCCCTCGGTGGGACCCCTACTTAGGGAAAGTCGGTGTCTTGCTGGTTGAATACACTGAAACCTTCCTGCATTGGGCATTTGCTCCAGTGGTGAGCATCTTCCTATTGTGTGAAGGCCAATTCAGGGATAATATGTATGTATGTATGTATGTATGTATGTATGCATGTATGTATGCATGCACATGTATGTATGCATGCATGTGGGTATGTGTATATGTGCATGCATGTGGAGGGTGGGATGTATTTAGAGGCTTCATTTATTTCATTCAAAACAAAAAGAGCCTTACTGAGTTTCACAGGAAATATACCTATCTTCGGAACTTGAATTACCTACTTTATTGAATAGAAGAGTGTCATTAGGAAAGTTGGCATGGCTTTTTAGCCACCAAAATTATAATATCCAAGCTTCTTGGAAAAGCATCAACAACAAGGGCAAGGTTCTAAGTTTTTCCTCCTGAAAGGAGATCACAAATGAGATCCCAAAGCTGGGCAGCCCCAGCAGGCCGTCGGTCTGTGTGCTGACCACATCTCCATTCTGCACAGGCCTGTGAGGGCACAAAGGGCGCAGAACACAAAGGCTCGGGGCCAAGGCTGGGAAGACACAGACTACGGAGGGAAGCAGACAAGGACAAAAGAGCTAAAAGGGGTATTTAGAGGTACTTTGGGAATTCAGAGGAGTGAGTCACAAATAATGATTATGGGAATAGCGGTGATTAGCTGAGACCTCCAGACAGCCAGCTCTGCCTTGACAGGCTGCTGCACACACCTGACAGTCAGCGTTTTCCTCATCTTCCTCCAAACCTTGGCTTCTAGCTTGACCTTGGCTCTCCCAGTACAGACAGGGTGAGTGTGATCCTGGCCACCCCCAGTCCCTGAGTGATGCTCTCCTTCCTTCCTTCATTCATTCCTTCATCCATCGATGCTTAATCGAGGACATATTAAGCACAGAGTGCATTTAGATTACAGTTTGCACTAATATTAGGTCCCTTACACAATGCGTATTTATTTTGTTACATTAATTTATAATATTAGCCAACTCCAATTACTTTGGGAATGAATGGAAGGGTAAAGAAGGCAAATGCCAGTGATTCATGTGACCTTCCTTCTCAGCTATGTTTTGCAGAGACAGCATTGCAAAGTTGACAAAGTGTAAGCTTGGTGTCACGACCTCGGCATTGACCACGTGTGACCTGCACAACTTGCCGAACCTCATTTTCCTCATCATAATCTGAAAAGTAAAGGTAACGCATCTTGCAATGTATGTGTTAAATTACATATGCAAAAGGCAAAGACTGGCTATTGGAGCAAAGTAAAATAAAATGTAGAAAACAAACTTATACATGTACAAAAAGGAAACTTAGATTTTAAAAATAACTTGGAGGTAGGTAAAGCCCTTGTAGTACAAGTAAAAAAATCCAGAAATCATAAAGAAAGAGTATAATAGATTTGAATACATAAAAATTAACCTCTATGTGGTAACATATAACATAAACAAAATTCTTAAAAAGCCTATTACAGAGGAGGAAAAACATAGTTGCAATACATATAACAAAGATTAATAGCCATAGTGTTTAGTGAATCCCTGCAAATTAATAAGAAAAATACAACCCCGCAGAAAAATGACCATATACAGAGAGTGCCAAAAAATGTGTACATATTTTAAGAAAGGAAAAAAAACTATTAAAATTACACTGATGGGAACCACTTTGAGCACCTCTTATAATTGCAGAAGTCAAATGTGATTTCTATTCATCTTTTGTTATCAGTGTATATTGGATATTGCAATTTTAATACAGTTTTCTTCTTTCTTAAAATGTGTATACATGTTTTTGGCACGCTCTATATATGTGAGCAATTCACAGAAGAATTAATTACAAGTAGCCAATAAAGACCAGAAAACATTCTCAACCTAGCTACTTCTTAAGGAACACAAATTTAAAAAATAAGGTGATACCATTGTTTTCACCCACCGTACTGACAAGAAAATATTAAATTTGATAAAATCCCTTCTAGGCAAATATGAGTATGTGGGTGAATGGGTACTTTCATACACTGCTACATCTGGGAGACTACTGGGTCAGGGTGGCTGTATGTAGTGGGCTTCAATACCATGACTCTTGGTTCCAAATAGGGGGGAAAGCCAGCTTGAAGCTTAAGGGAAAGGAGGACATAATTACTATTATTATAAAGAGATCAGAATATTTCCTGAATTGCATGTAGTTTAACTGCAGAAACACTGGGAACCAGGGACTCAAACTACATTTAGACTCATCCCATCTGCTCTTCCCTGCGTATTGGCTTCAGATTTCTCTTTCTTGGCACTGACTGGCTTTCCCCATTTGGTGGAAAACATGGCAACCAGCAAATTCCGAGTTTTATGTCTTACTGCTCCAACCAACAGAAAATGACTAATTCGAGTTTCACGTTCTCCAGGTCCAAAAATCCTAGGGAAGGGACTCATTGGTCCTGATTAGAACCAATGACCATGTTTGGACCAATAATTGATGACCAGAGAGATGAGATTCCTTGAGTCTGGGCCCACTCCTAACCCAAACCACTTCAACAGAAGACGAGTACACCTCTCGGCAAATCTCACCAGAAGGATAAGTGAAGGCAAAATTCCTGGAAGAAGGGAATACTAGTCCCAGAAGTAAAATATGCTAGCCAGATATAAAAGGGGTCAAAATACACAGGCATAAAATGTCTTTTTTAATGAATTAGGTAACTAAGAGATAACTTGGTATAATCACTTAGAAGAAGTATTTAGCAATATCTATCAAGACTAACTGTATATAACCTATGCCCACTAATTCCACTTCTGGCCATTTACCCAAAAAAACTAACATAGATTCACAAAAATAGGTTAGTTAAAATTTTAATTTATTCAACAAATATTTGGTGTATATTGTGTGCCTATATTGTTCTAAGAACTGGAATAATAGAAGTAAAACAGAAAAGTTTCCTGCATTTATATTTGAGTAGGGAACACAGATGATAAGCAAGCGATTGGCACATTGCAATTGTTTATTATTAAGTATTCTATCCAATTTCAATTTCTAGGCTTCACAGTCTCACAATATAAATACATTTTCTGTTTATGCTCAAGGAGTTTTCATTATCTTCAAAGCACCATTTGTGATACCACATACACTTGCAATTGGAAATGGCATTAGGTCATGTCTAATTTTTATAGAATTGTACACTTTACAAAGAGCTTTCGCATCAACTGTCTCATTTCTCTCATGCACCAACACTGTGACTTCGGTAAAGGCAGGCATTCTTATTATTTTGATCACTGCTTAATCTCCAGAGCCAAGCAAGATGCAAGGTATAAAGCAGGCATCAAGTAAGAGTTTGTTGGAGGAATCAAAATTAAGAGGCATGCTAAGGACACAAAGCCACCCACTTGAATAGCATAGCAAATCATCCAACCCAAGACTGCTAGTTCTAGTTCTTGGCCTTTTCCCGTTACTGCATGTTTGCAATTTCTAGAATCATCTACTCATAAGATTTTAGATACCTTCATTTTATTTAGTAGCTGCCATTTCTTCTAAATTTGAGGACCTTAGAGTTTTGTTTTTCTGTTTTTAAATAAACTATTTGATATTTTGTTGATGGTTGATTTCACAAAACATGAACTGCTCTCATTAAACCTGGAACCCATAGCAACCAGAGCTGAAAGTGTAGAAAGAAGTGTAAGTGACACTCAGATCTGAGCCTCACGAGAAATCTAAGACTCGTGTTTTAATTTTACCCATATATGTGTGACCTGGACAAGTCACTCTGCTTTTCTACAAAATGAGGTGATTATTCTAATTGAATGCTGATTCCTTCTGGCACCAAAATATGATGATACATCAACATTTTCAGCTGCTCCTGCTGGATAATTGTGGACATCAAGAATTGTGTTTTGGTTGACTCGGAGGGGCAGGGATGCACATTATAAACAAAGTCATTTCAGGCAGTCCTGTGAACAATTGAGTGTTTTAGGCCCTACAGTTGCCAACTTAATTATGACAAAGAACAAGCACTCGTTCTTTTACATGATGAAATGAGTCAACAGAGGGAGCTGGGCCCCACACTCTTTCTTGAGGAAGTAAGACTCATCAAGTGCTAGGGCGTGACTTTGCAGACACCAAGTTAAGGCAATGGATGTAGACTACCAAAAACGGAAGCCTGTCCTTAGGCAATTGCTTTGTCCTGAAGGTCAGCTGACAGAGCCAATCTTTAGACAGGGTATAACACCATTAGTTACACCCTTCCAGATTACAGAGAACAGCAAACACACATAGTCTCCTCACCTAATTTTCATGACAGCCTCTGCACTGGAAAGCTAGTGAGCTTTGGAACATCAAAAACCCTGGCTGCAAATTCCAGCCTTTATCCTGAATAACCTTGAGTAAACCGTTTATCTAATCTTCTATACCTCAAGTTTCTAATCTACAAAATTAGGATAATAATATTTACCTTCCAAGATTTAAGTCACAAATGTATTGAAGCTCCTGGTAGAGTCCTGACACCAAATAGATGGTGGATAAATCTATGGACGTACTGCAGTTTGTTTAACCATTCACCTGTTGAAGGGTATCTAGGCCGTTGCCAGTTCTGCCTATCAGGAATGAAGCTTCTTTGAACATTCAAGTATAGGCTTCCATGTGATTAGAAGGTTTCATTTCTCTGCGACACATGTCCTAAAGTGAAATTGTTGGATGATATGGTAGTTGCATGTTTANTTAGAATAGCACCTTGCATGTAGAGAGTACTAAATAAGTGTTAATATTTAATATTTAAGTTGTTAATATTATGTGTTAATTAACATTGTAGACAAGGACTGCTGAACTCCGTTCCTTCTTTCCTTAAACAGAAAGAATGTAGATGCCTCTGTTTTAATTACCGTGACACTGATACTTTTAGAAGTTAAGGGACTAAATATATTGGCCACATGGAGGATATACTTCCACTTTTGTATAAATAAACATGTCTACACTTAACTTCCAAAACAGGAGATACCCATCTATGAATCCTCTGTGGTATTTGTTGCTTCAGAGTCTATATGAGCCATGGTGAAACTTAGCAAGATGACCAACCTTGAATAACGGCAGAGAGATGGCAGGATGACGTTGCCTACGATTCGTAAAATTCAAACAAGGCAGTATCTGTCAGATACAGCAGAACAGTTTTTTTTTTTCTTAACTGGAATAAGCTGAACACAAGTACAAAGCTTATTATCATTGTCATTTTCAGTTCCTTTGAATTCGTTAGTGAGTTTGTCCCATCTAAGGAGAGCAGCCGTCAAGGAAGGGTCTATGTGTGGTAGGGAATTAGGTTAAACAAGTGACTATAGAAATTCAGCATCCATCGGTCTCTTTTCCATGCTCCTATTAAAAGGGTAAGCCTCACCCTCCTTAGTAAATAGACTGTAGAGGCCTCTGAAGAGGCAGTCCTTTAGACTATAGAGGGATCTCTGATATGTCTAAAAACAGGATCCAGATTATGTCCCTAACAAGGATAAATAAATAACAAGTCATTAGATTATCTTTCATTTATAATTAAAATCAGTAAACTGATTATTTTTTACAGGCAGGTTGTGCTTAAGGTTTGAGCATTCATAGTTACTAATAAAAGAGGCTATGTTAGCATACATAAATACTCTTAAGTTTGACCCACAGACATCTTAGTTTGACCAGATCAAAGTTCCTAAGTTCTTCAAGGACATGTGTCTGGCTAGTAAAAAAGTTGTCTTGTTTTTTCCACAGCCTCTCTCTCCAGAGACATGCCATCCACCTGTGCAGTAGAGCAGACAACTGCACCCACAGGGAGCAAGACTGAGAGAGAACAAAGGGTTGTAACTCAGAAGATGGTGGTTTTACTGGGTCTTGCCACTTACTAGCTGGGTTTCCTCATGAATTCACTTAACTTGAGCTTTCATTTATTTAATAATAATAGTGTCCCCTCCCTGAATTTTACAAAATTACTTTGAGGATTGTCTATGAAGGCGATTCTAAACTGTACAGCACCAAACAGACGTCACTGTGTCTCCGCTCATTCCACAGCATGCGAGGTAGCAGCTGGCGGCCTCCGGTATTGCACTGCCTGAGTTTAAGTCCAGGCTCCCACTCACTGATTGTGACCTTGAACAAGTTTGGGCTTCCATTTCCTCATTTATAAAACATAAAATAAAAGGGCACCTGTATGGCATTTCAAACAATAACTAGAACCTAGAAAACATTCCATAAAAGTTAGGATACGATCCAGCAAAGATTTTTTTCTAACTTGGCGGCCCCTTGACCCTCTGTGAGCTGTGAGGATCCTGAAAAATGGATAAGATCTAGTTCCCAGCTTCGGAGGTCTCACAGACTCGTGAAGGGTGAACACTTAGGTAAACAAGTGTTCTGATAGAGATAAAATGCGGTAAAGCACGGGGCACAGATTCGTTCCTGATCCCCTGCTCTGTCCTTTCGCCCTTACTCTGTTTCCATGCTCTCCCTAGGTAAATTGACCTGATAATCATATCCACTTTCATGGATGGCTACCGCTATCAACCGTGGACCCCAGCGCTGAGACCCATAACCCAGACCTCTGCTCTCACTGCAGGATCTCCCCATGTAGCTTTCTCCCTCCCCCGACTCCTGAACCTGCACCTCTTTCAGCTAATCCCTCAACCTAATCATTATCCAAACCATGATGATTCTCTCAGAGAAACATTCTACCCCACTTCTCAACCCCTCTACACGTCTACTGCATCCATTTCAACGACTGCAGGAGCTTCTTAAGCATCTCAGGGCCGCGACCTCCTTACCCACCACCCATTCCCCATTCAGCCACCTTAGTTCTCCTGAAGCTGTTATTTGGTCACAATACCCCTCTAGGAAAACCTTCAGTGGCTCCCCGTGGCTCACCCGAGAGCGTCTCTTAGGCCTACAGCACTCTTACCCTAAGAGTAGAAAGGACTCTCCACACTTCTCAGACCTCAACACGAAGAAAACTCAGCGCACCTTTCCAGAGCGCATGTGTACCTCTACTCCTCTCCACTCTTGCTCTCGTTGATCCTGCTAGCTCAAACGGCCCATCGCCCACCTACCCATCTATGTACCGTCTTCCTCATCCTTCAATGTCCAGCGTCAGTGCCACTGACCGCATATTACTTTCCCTGATGAATGAGCCCCTGAGCACTTATTGTTCTGGATTTACACGTACCATGCATGTTGAACCATGAGAATGCACAGTCTGGGGGTAGGTCAAAATGGCCAAATAACAGTAATTTCACATACTTCAACCTAATAACTTAATATAGTCCTCTTATAGCACATACCCTGCCTCATTAGACTTTTTCGTTGAAGCATATTCCTCATGTACTCTGTCTTCATCATCTCTGCATGCTCAGTGCCTAGCAGAGTGCCAGCCAAGAAGTAGCTGCCCAAAAAATGCTTGTAGAATTCAAGGTAATTTCTATGTATGAATCGTCCTACTTTGCTGAACTCCCTTCAGTCTAGATCTCAATCTTTCATTATTCTGGGGTCTGACAAAGGTAAGCTCATCACTCAGGGCTGTCTTCTTGAGTCAGGAGCACAGGTATCCTCTCGCTATTTCCATCAGGACCCTGTTCTCTCTACTACCAACAAACAACCTAACCTAAATAGGGAAAAAACCTACCTCCAGAATCATCCTTTCTTTAGGCAGCAAGTATGTAATTTGTAATTTACCATTCAGGACATTCATTCATTCATTCAATCACAGGGATAGGATTAGCACTGGGAATATAGCAGTAAATAAGGCAATTAAAGATGGTAGACTTGGATTGCCTTTGTTCTCTTACCTGGACTTTAAATATTTTTCTTCCAGAGTCACCTAAAGAAATTTTGAACATTTAAAACATATCTTGTATATTTGAATAGTTTTAAATGTCTTATACATTTTAAATCATCTAAAAAATTTTATCATAAGTTTAATTGTAAAGGATGTAATTTTTAATATACATTTTAGTATTGTTACTTTAAATATAATTACTATGTCATTTTAAATGTATCCAATGAAATTTGAATATTATAACAATTTAATAACCATGACCAGCTATTACAAAATATTTGAAAAAGTTATTTGGTAAAATTGGGAAATTTTAGGCCTTTCCTTTTTCTCTTTCAACTCACATTTCCATTATACTTTCTCCCTGGACTTTTATATATATATTTGAGGACAATAATAGTACTTATCATAGAGTTGTAAAGTAGATTAAATGTTTAGAATAGCACCTTGCATGTAGAGAGTACTAAATAAGTGTTAATATTTAATATTTAAGTTGTTAATATTATGTGTTAATTAACATTGTNAAGCTTCTAATTTTGATGAAGTTCAATTTATCCACTTTTTCTTCTAAGGATCATGCTTTTAGTGTTATAACTAAGAACTCCTCACTCAACCCTAGGTCACAAAGGTTCTCCCCTATGTTCTTTTATAAAAGATTAATTGAATTTATGTTTTACATTCAAATCTATGATACATTTTGAGTTAATTTTTGTATAATGTGTGAAGCTTAGGCTGAGGCTCACTTATTTTCCTATAGTTTATAATTGCTTTAGCACCATTTGTCCAAAAGTTTATCATTCTTTCATTGAATTGCTTTTTTACCTTGATCAAAAGTCAGTTCGGCAATGTTGTGTGGTCCATTTCTGGATTCGCTCTCTATTCTGACCCGCTGATTTGCGTTCATCCCTCCAAATATAATATTCAGTCTTAACTACTATCGCTACATGAGCCTTGAAATTGGGTAGTGTGATTCCTCATACATCAGTCTTCTTTTCCACATTGGTTGTAGCTATCCCAGTTCCTTTGCCTTTCCATGGATTTCCCCTTTCTTCCTGAAGGAGGCTTTTACAGATATAGAATTCTGGGTCAATAGTTCTTTTATTTCGTCACTTAAAAAAGGTTGTGCCACTTCTTTCTGGCCTCTGTGATTTGGGATGTAATCTGCTGTCACTTGAATGGTTTTTCCTGTATAATGTGTTGTTTCTCTCTCACTGCTTTCAGGGTTTTTCTTCATCTTTCAGTATGCCTATGACATGTCTTGGCATGGATATGTTTTGAGTTCATCCTTCTTGGCACTCGCTCAGCTCCTTGAATCCATAAATTGGTGTCTTTTGCCAAATTTGGAAAGTTTCCAACCACTACTTCTTTAAACACTCTTTCAATCTCAAATTCTTTCTCCTCTTTCCAGTCCTCTAGCGACACAAATGTTAGGTCTTCTGTTATAGTCACGCAGGTTCCTGAGTCTCTGGTCATTTTTACTTTATTTTCCCTCATTGTCAAGGCTGGGTACTCTCTATCATTCCTTCATTTTACTGCTTCTTTCCTCTAATCTCTCCACTCAGCTGTTGAGTCCATCCATTGAGTTTTTCATTCTGGCTATTGTATTCTGAAGTTCTAAAATTTAAGTTTCTTTATAGATTGCAATTCATTGCTGAGACTTTTACTTTTTAATGTTTTTCAAGCATGTTTGTAATTACTCATTGAAGCATTTTTATGATAGCTGCTTTAAAATTGTGCCCGATGAATGGAAGGACAGAAAAAAGAATTAGTAAACTGGAAGAAAGAACAATAAAATTACCCAATCTGAACAATAGGGAGAATAAACTGGAGAGAGAGAGAGAGAGAGAGAGAGAGAGAGAGAGAGAGAGAGAGA
>NW_017732016.1:290713-306876 GCF_001890085.2 Hipposideros armiger
TCACCACAACATGAGGAACTGTATTAAGGGGTCGTGGCATTAGGAAGGTTGAGACCCACTGTCTAGGCCAAGGCAAGAAAGCCACTGAAATACCTTAAGCAAGTGAACAGTGAACCTGAATGCAACGCTGGCTGCAGGGTGCAAGGGAAAAAATGGATTATAAGAGAACAGGAGAGGAAGTAAGGAGGCTTGTTAGGTTATTGTAATGGTCTGTTCAAGATATTTTGATGAATGGGACTGTAGTGGTGGCAGTGGCAGTGTGTAGAGAAGTGGGTGGATTTGAAATACACTTAGACATGAAACCAACAAGACCATTTTGGAGGACAGCAAAAAGGATCAAGGATGAGTCTTAGATTTCTGGCCTGAAGCAACAGGATAAATCATAGACCCATTTACTGAGATAGGGGAGACTGAGGAAATTTTTAAAAATGGAAAAAATAATTTGAGAGGTTAATTTTGGACATGTTATTGTTTGAGATACCTATAAAACATTCAAGTGGAGTCAACAAACAAGCAGTTGGATAAACAAGTTTATATTTCAGAAGGGAGTCCTGAGCTAGAGATGTAAGTGCAGGAGTCTTTAATATAGAGATGGGGTGAGGTTAATTAATACATTAAATGCATTACTTGAAATAATGCATGGAAAGTTACATAAACTTCACTTGGCATGTAGCAAATGTGCTCAAAAAATATTAGCTATAAGATGCTGCTTATGGTTAGGACAATCTCCACACAGTGTAATCCAAATCTTTTCTATTAAGGATAAATTGCTTTTCTATCATTTTCTTCTCAATAGTAATAGAAAACATCTAGTAGTCTTAATAAGCTATTCATGTACTTGGAGACTTATTTGGAATGTATTACTTATTCATATATAAAAATACAAAAGAATGAAAAGTCTAATAACAAATGGATGTCATATATCATTATATTATATAATATAAAAATATATGTATATAACATAAAACGTGTATAATGCATAATTTGTTTAAAATGTATTTTTTTAAAACTGAATGGGAAGGTAGTTAAATTATTAAGATTTTTAGAGTCTTAGCACCGACACATAAAATAAATACATTCTAGAATGCTGACCCATTTATGAGCAATAGATTAACTAATTTTTATGCCGTGGGATGCACAGTGGTTATGGCTAATGAAATGTGGTTTCACATCCCGTCTCTGTTGTTTATTAGTAGCTTAATTTGGGGAAAATTATATTTTCTTTTTTTAGTTTCTTGATTATAGTTTCTTGATTACTCAATTTCCTCATCTGTAGAATATAGGTAATTATAATACCTATCTAGTCAGGTTGTCATGAAAAATGACAATAATGTGTGTAAAATATGTACTAATATGTAATCAATAAATGATCAGTCTATATCAGTGGTTCTCAATCGTGGCTGAATATTATAATCATAAGGGAGTTTTTTAAATACTGATGTCTAGGCTTCACCCAAACCAATTAAATCAGAATGTCTGGAGGTAGGGCTCAGGTTGGAGCAACAATTTTTAACAAAGCTCCTTAGGTGATTCTAATGTGTAGCCAGGGTTGAGAACTGATCTGTAATAAATTATCATACGCAATATATGGGAATGTAATATTTACATTCAATTATATTTGCATAATATAGTGTGATGCCAATTAAACAAGTGGTCCAAAGAATTTCAAAATCTGTGTAGTAATTTAGTTTGAGAATAAAAGTAAATAGAAAGAGTAGAAAAAGGACAATTAGGAACAAAGAGATGGTCTGGCATCTCTGGGGTAGGATGCCTACACTCAATTCCCAGCTTTGTAACTTTGGTCAAGTTACTCGACTACTGTTTCCTCATTTGAAAATCAGGGATAATGCTGGTGCCTCCCTCATTGTGTTGTCAGAGCATTGCATGATTTCATATTTGTAAAATGCTTAGAACAATGTCTGGTATATAGTAAACACTACGTATTTGTTTTTAAAATATTTAGATGGAAATATTTGGGGTAAAATAATACTGGTTGTTAGTATTGAATCTTAGTAACATACTTTTGCGTTAAATTAGAACTGAAAAATAGGAGCCGTACAAAGTTCTGGGTGATTGTTTAAAAAAAAAAAAACAACAAAAACCTTTCTGTAGACCTTTCTCAAAGATCAAACTGATCCTCAGTTCATACTAGCTATCTCTCATCATAGAAGACGATATGGTCATTTGCCAGGGCCTGTGAAGATAGCACGGAATATGTTAGTTAAAGTATCCAGTACCCCCAAAGCCCTGAAGCCCACAGATCATGAGAGTTTTTAAAACACGATCACCATCTCAGATGCTCTCTTGGGTTTAGGTCCTGGAGGTGGACGTTCAGTGACGAGTCCTCTCTGTCTCACCTGCTCTGCCCCGGGCCTACTTCTCTAGCCTCGTTCTAGTGGCTTCTCCTCACACACTCCTCCCATCCAGGTAAACTTCTCTCCACGTCCTCCAATCTGCTCTACTGTTTTCTCTTCCAAGCCTTTGATGTTCTTGCTGATGCCTCTTTCTTGAATGCTCCTCTCAGTTTGCTCTGACCATCCAAACCCAAACCTGAAAATCTTTTAAGACTCGGTTCTAGTACTAACCTCTTCTATGAAGACTTCCTCAGTGCTTCAGGATGAAGCAACTATTCCCTCTTCTTAACCTGTTTAATCCCATAAACAGATGGCCATTTTCAAAACTATATTTGAGTCTTCTTAAAGGTCAGGAACCCTTGTCTTATTTATTTATACATGTATTTATTTAATCATCAGCACCTGGCACAGAGCCTGGCTAGTTTAATTCATTGACTTAGAGAATGGAAGGAAGGGAGGGAGGAAAGAAAAATAAAAAATAAAAAAGGTATCCATTGGTATGATGTCTGACAGAGAGAGGGGCACCGTCAGTGGGCGTGAACATATCAGTGGGCATCTATGGCCCCTGGCTTCAGTAAGAGCAACAGGAAAACCATCCTAGCATGAAGCCATCAGCTTCTCATAGACCTCAGACACCATCATGTCTGCTGCATAGAGAGACAACGCTTCAGATATCAATGAGACCCAGTGGTCTGAGACAGCGGACAAAGAATGCCTCAAAGCTACATAGCTACATAAGAGAGCGCTCGTTTACCAAAACACTGCAATTTCTCTAGCTTTCCATTTTTCTAAATTTACTCCCATCTTTGACAGATTGTCTCAAGTGCCACCACTTCTTGGCAGTCTTTTCAGTTTAGTGGAGACAAAGTCATAAGAGTCAAAGTAATGTGAGCACAGAGGGTTAGGTGCAGGAGCTCTGGGATTCTGTTCTACCCTTAGCTCTGCGGTGCTAAGCAAGCTGCCTAACACTTCTGTGCCTCAGTTTACTCATCTGTGATTTGAGGACAATAATAGTATTTATCATAGAGTTGTAAAGTAGATGAAATGTTTAGAATAGCACCTTGCATGTAGAGAGTACTAAATAAGTGTTAATATTTAATATTTAAGTTGTTAATATTATGTGTTAATTAACATTGTNAGGGCATTTAAGTGCCCTGTACCTACCAGCCATTGAAAAGTGATTTGCTAAACGAATGGCTAAATGACTACAACACTGCAAAAGGATGTTTAATTAGCAGCATCACAAAATATTTAACTTTAAAATCAAGTTGATACCGTATTTTGATGTATAGTAACTCTATGTATAGTTTCTAGACAAAAATAAAATATATGATCATCGACCACTCTGAATTTTTTCACTTTAACATGTGTATTCTATTATTTATTTTACTTTGAAGTCACTATCAGCTCCCTGTCTTTTTCCTTTCCTGGGAACTAATCATTCATTCATGCATGCAATTAACATTTACTGAGCACTTACTGTCTATCTCAAACCAGGTTGCAAAGATTCATAAGACTCTCTCCCTGCCTCTAAAGGATTTATACGCTACAAGGAAAAACCAACGCATAAACAATTTATAATTAATGGAGGTGTTATGATAGAAGTACGAGAAAGTGCTATGGTTATAAGAGTAATTCATTCTGCCTGGAGAGTTTGCTTATGAATGCTTACATGTGGGAAAGTGATTTTTCTCTTTGCAAACTAAATTGACTTACTGGTAATAAAAAATAGTTCCCATTTGTGTAGTACTTTGCAAAATGCTTTCACATCCATTTATTATTTTAATCCTCAAAATGAAGCCTCCATAGTTTAATGATTTAAATATATATATTCATCAAAATAAGTAGCTCTGAGGCCAACAGATAAATAATATGAAAACTCATTCTAGAGTCCATAGGTAGATGACATAAGCCGGAACTGGAAACAGGACTTTGTAGGAGCCTCTCAGAAACCATTCCAACGAAAACAAATAGCAAAGCCCCATTCCTCCCCCTTCATCCTCAGTGTCATTGTCTTATTCAAGCCTGAGCTGCCATCTTGTTCACAGGTTATAACAAGCTTCTAACTGGATTCCCTGATTTGTGTATCATCTCCCTCCAAGCCATTTGCCACATTGGCCACAAAATGATCATTTTTAAATGTAAATTGCACCATGTTATTTTCCTGCTTAAAGCTCTTTTATCCTACAGAATTCCCCATTCCCTATAGGATAAAGTCCAAACGCTTTTGCATAGTATACAAAACTCTCCACCATGTAAACCTTTCAAATTCTTTATTCCAGCAATTTTACTAATTTTGCTCAAAGGCACCATATGATTTCCATTCTTGTGCCTTGATAGTGTCTTTGGCCTAGAATGCCTTTAGTCCTCCACCATCCTGCCTGGTAAAATGATGGTGGACATTGAAAGTGCGGCTTTCTTGTTGTTGCTTGTATGCAGATTTACTCAACAGTAACAGTAAAATCTTGCAACAAAATTTTTGCTCTTTCTTTTTCCTCTTAATTCATCACTGCATAAAATACAGTTTGGGAACCACTAGTCTAGCATTTTCTATTAAAATCTCAGGAAGAGATGACTACTTTTTTATTGCACATCAAAGATTCATGACATTTATATTCATTTAACACAGAACTAAATATATATTCTTTTGTGAGCATATTCTGTACTAGATGCTGAAGAACCAACTGGGGATAAGTCAAAACAAGACAGATTTGAGTCTATGGTGGATCGTGCATTCAATAAAATAAACAATAAAGTAAGTGAATAAATTAAATCTTATAGATGAGTGGTAAGTGCTATTAAGGAAATAAAGGCTGGTCTGAGAAGGGGGAGGGGTGCGGTACTTTGGGGTGGATGGTCCATGAAGGTCTTATGAGGAAATAACATTTTCGATGAGACTTGAAAGATGTGGAGCCAGCCATGCAGTTGGGAGAGGAGTGTGCTGAGCTATGAAAGAATCTTGGAATGGCTGGAGTACTGAAATACCAGTGTGCTTGCACATAGGGAGTGAGGGGGAAGAGTGGAATGAGTTGATAGTAGATCGTGCAGGATCTTCTAGGCCAGCGGTTCTCAACCTGTGGGTGGCGACCCCTTTGGGTGTCAAGTGACCCTTTCACAGGGGTCGCCTAAGACCATCGGAAAACACATATTTTCGATGATTTTAGGAAGTGAGACACCGCTCCTCTATCCATCCAGGCGGGTCCATCCACAGGCAGATAGCCCACATATGCGTACCCGGCGTGATGACATCATCACGCCAACCCCATCACATACACCCCGTACAAATACAGGTAAATGTGACAGGGTTGGCGCCATAATGTACTTATGCGGACCAGTCACACACATGTAGAGAGCAGCTACTGTGTAGAAAGCAGCTGCTGTGTTGAAAGCAGCAGTATTGGAGGTAAAACGACACTTCATGAATTATAAATATTTCACAATATATNGGAGGGAAAAGCTGAAAAAAATGGCTGCAGACTTCCCAAATTCTAACATCTCTGTCATCTTGATGTTAGCATTCATTGTCTTTATTCACTCATGGTGAAATTTTCTGGGTTCCTGGTGTGATACATCATTTTGAACTGGAACCCAGACATTTTAGGCATTTTGTTAAGAAAACTCCACATTTTATTTCAGCTTCCTATTGTAGCTGGCTTTCTATGATATTACTCTGTCAAGGGGAGAGGGGTGTTGCTTCATTATAGCCAAGTGGAAGTAGAAGCCTAGCTTCCTCACCTGGCCTCTGTTGACTCCTGAGGGGTGCAGGGGCCTCCCCAGTACTACTGGGAAGAAGTGGGAGATCCGGCTTCCCACTGGGTTTCCCCTGGATGGGAGGAGTAAGACTGCCTCGTTACTAGTCCCTATATGCCCTCCACTGTTACCACGAGGCTTGTGTGGCCCCATTACCACCAGGCACTGGTAGGAGTATTGATCGTCTGCCAGGTCTCCTCTGACAGCAGCCCAGTGGGGACGAGCTGAGGAATCTCATTACTGCCCAGTGCAAGTGGAAGCCCAGGTTTCACCTACGGTCTCCCCTGGCACTGGGAACGGAGTGGGGGGATTTGTGACTACTCAGCAAGAATGAAGTGCCTCCTGGCCTCCTTCTCAGCCTTCTCCAACTCCCCCCTTGTTCCACCCTTGCAAGAGTGAAGCTCTAGACTTCCCACTTGTCTTTTTTTCTGTGGTGTTTGGCTGGAATAGAGCCATAAAATAGAGCCATAAAAGTTTTCTGTGGTACAAGACTGCCCTTTTCGTGGTCCTTTGGCTCCAGACAGCAGGCTTTTGTTGTGGCTTTTTTGTTTGCACCTGTTGACATNACACAATGTGATATATAGATGATGTATTACAGAATTGTACACCTGAAACCTATGTAATTTTAGTAACCATTGTCACCCCAATAAATTTAATTATACAAAATTTTTAAAAATGCCAAATTTTTGGTGAATAAATAAACTTGGAAGAAAAGTTTCAAAAAAGAGAAGATAAATCAATACTAGTTCTCATTAACTAATGTGAAATAAAGCAATAAATGTGCAGCTTATGAAATAATGATGGTGTCATTCCTTTAATAAGAATGTGTGTCTTGCCAGCCAAAATACAGAAAATGGTTGAATGGAGCAAACGTGATCCAATTATATGTTATTCACAAAAGACACACTAGATTCAAAGTAATTTGAAAGTGAACAGATAGAAAAATATATATTATACAAACAGTATCCAAAAGAAAGCCGGAGTGTCTATACTCGTTTCAGACAAAATAGACTTAAAGACAAAATTTGTTACTAGAGAAAAAAGACAAAAAGATATAATAATTAATAAAAGGGTCAATCCATTAAGAAGACAAAAACGTATAATGCACCTACCAACACAGACCCCAATAACATGAAATAAAATACATAAACTGAACTGAGAAACAGACGATTCAACAATAGTATTTGAAAACTTCAATAACCAACTTTCATTAATGGATAGGACTGAGCAGATCAACAGGGAAATAGAAAACTTGAGCATTATAAACCAACTAAATGTAACAGATATCTATAGAACACTCCAATCAACAGCAGAATATACATTCTTCTCAAGGGCATATGTTAGAGCATATGTTATGGATAGAGCATATGTTAAGAGATCATAAAACGAACCTCAATAAATTTAAAAGCATTTTAAATCATACAAAGTATGTTCTTTGACTAAAATTAAATGAAATTAAAAGTCATAATAACAGAAGGAATTTTGAGAAATTCACAGATATGTGAAAGTTAAGCAAAACTCTCCTAAATAACAAATGGGTCAAAGAAAAATTCACAAGGCAAATTACAAAATAATTTGAGATAAATGAAAATAAAACTACATACCAAAACTTATGAAATGCAACTAAAACAGCAATCAGAGGAAAATTTATAGCTATAATGCTTATATTTACAAAAGGAATAAAGATCTAAAATCAATAACCTTAACTTCCATCTTAAGACAATAGCAAAGGAAGGATAAGCTAAAACCAAAACAAGCAGAAAATAATAAAGATTTGAGCACAAATAAATGAAATAGAGAAAAGAAATAATAGTGAACATCAATGAAACCAAAAGTTGTTCTTTGAAAAAAATCAACAAGATTGACAAAACCTTAGCTAGGCTGACCAAGAAAAAGGGAAAGGACTCAAATTATTAAAATCAGGAGTAAAAGAAGCTTGAGAACTTAGTGCCAACCTCACAGAAAAATAAAGGGATTGTAAGGAAATACCCTGAACAGTTGTATGCCAAAAAATTAGATAACCTAGATGAAATGGACAAATTTCCAGAAAGACACAAACCACTGAAACTGAAATAAGAAGAAATTAAAAATCTGAGTTAATTTATAACAAGAGATTGAATTAACAATTTAAAAAATTCTCACACAAAAAACCCAGACCCACATAGCTTCCCTGGTGAATACTACCACACATTTAAAGAATTAACACCAATCCCTACAAAAACTAGAAGACGGAGGAACACTACTCCACTTGTTCTGTGAGATTAGAATTACCGTGGTACCAAAACCAGTCACAGGCATCACAAGGAAAGAAAATTACAGACCAAGATCCCCTATGAATATAGATGCAAATATCCTCAACGAAATACAAGCAATCCAAATCCTGCACCATACACATGCAGGATCACATACCATGACCAAGAGGGATCCTTCCCAGAAATGCAAGATTAGTTTAACATCTGAAAAATCAATGTTAATACAGTATATTCCTAGAATAAACCACAGAAACCACAATCATCTCAATAGATACAGAAAAAGCAGTAATAACATTTTACTGATTACATGATGAAATAATATTTTTCATATGTTGAGTTAAAATATATTACTCAAGTTAACTTCACCTGTCTCTTTTTCCTTTTTTAAATGTGGCTACTAGAAAATTTCACATTACATATGTAGCTCGCATTTGTGGCTCACACTATAGTTCTACTGGACTGAGATGGTATAGATGTATCCTAGTTTGAAGACCAGTGCTCTGACAGCATTAGGTGTCTTTTATGCATAGCTTACTATACGAATATTACTGATCAGAGCAGAAAAAAAGGACAGAAGGTTAACCTGCTCAGATTAACACACTGCACCCAGTAGGGGTCACAACTGGTACTGGAATTCAGCTCTGTTCTTAAAGCCAGAGTTTGCCCTATTAAATCACTGGTCTTCCTTAGGGATTAAGTAGTCACTGAATATGCTTACTATTTAACTTCTAGAATGTTTTTCTTGATGTTTAAATGTAGGAAGAATTTAGTCTCTCCATTTCTATTTTTCATTTGGACTTATCCTTTCACTACTGTTAATGGGATTTTACTACCATTACCATCACTTATGAGTATTTGCAAGTTTTGGGTAATTTTGTTGTTGTTTTGTTTTTGTTATCCACCCACCTGGACTACCAGTGTGTTCTAGATGGCTTTCTAATTTATTCTTTATCTTAAGCTGCATGGCAGATGACAGCTAAGATTTGTTTATTTGTTGTTTAGAAATCTGTTCTGTGTTAAACACTAGAAGACTCTCCACTGAAAATATTGCTAATCTTATTGACAACAACCCCTACTTCACAGATAATGGTTGTTTCTCTTTTCACTATAAAGATAAGAAAACTGAGATTCCCAAAGTTTAACTGCTAAAGTTACACAATAACAGAGAGAATTGGGATTAGAAGCCAGGTCTCTGACTCCACAGCCCTTATGAGTCCATCACAGCCCCCTCTCCATGTCTCTTAATGTGAGATAAATAGGGATGAACTGTGGGCCTAAAAACATTAGTATTTTCACATGTATAATTCAGCACCTCATGAAAATTTTCTAAAATGTTTTTTCCATAAAAGTTTGTCTATAACTTTTTCTATTGAAAATTAAGATCTATTTTTCTTCATATTGTTATGGATTGTTGTCCTGCAAACAATGCAATGACTTGCACTTATAAATAAATTTTGGATGCAAGGGGACATAAAGTCCTACAGTCCTACTGAGAGCACGGTGCACAAAGTAGAGCGTTAGCAATATGTGAATTGATAGCAGTGAGGATGACGCACTAACCTGGACTAAAATCAACTATTCCCCTTCCCTCAGAATGCTTTGCATCCATTATCTTTACACTTAATCAATCCTTGTACAAAGGCTGGTGGGTAATGCCTGCTACCAAATAAACTGCCTGATTTTTCTTTTTTACGAAACACTCAGGGTTCCAAAATTAACATTTAAAATTTTTAATCTTCTAAGATTCTAAAAATATTAAGACAAATTTGATAGATGCAATTACTCTTCATCTCCATAAAACCTAAATATTTAGTATTTAGTCAAAATGTGCCTTCACTTTTCTCTGCATAGAATAATTTATCAATTGAAGGAGTTAGCTTCCTAGAACGCGAAATACAAGAATTAAATTCAATATATCCAATATACACAGCCAGGTCTCATTCTTCTCATAGGAGAAAAATGAGTAAGCAGGTTTGAGGAGTATTTCTATCGTTTTGTGAGATATGTATTTTGAAAATAAGACGCTTTCACTCTGAGGTCACTACGGCCAATTGTTACTCAGGTGTTGCTGAGAAGGCTTCGGGGTTATCCTTTCTATGCCTTATCCTTTGGTAGAAGTAGTAACCATTGCTTTTTAGGGCCTATTACTGTGGCTCTGTTTTGCTCAGATATCTTGACATCTCTGGCGATAGCCTGAGGGACAACTAATGGAGCAGGAGACTGAGAAACGGGGAGACAGGACAATTAAGAACAGGCTATACAAAATACCTGAGGTAAACTACTTCGTTCCTGGGCTTTGGTTTTCCGACTATAAAATAGGAATATTGTTTGCTTTCTCTGCTCACAAAGTATATTGTGACAAGTAAAGGAGATAATAAATGGAAATCCCATTTCGAGCTAGGATTACAATGTGTTTCAGTGTGTAATTTCTTCTGCCTTCCTGCTGAATTTGCCTCACCTCCATATTCCACAGTCATCTCAGGGCTCCACCCATGACTAGCCCAGCAAGGCTATGTTGCAGCATGCATGACTCCAATTTTGTAGGTCAGTTTCAGCCTAGAATCTCACTATTTATGACTCTGTCTAGACAATTAGGGCTGGGAATTACCATAACGAGTATCAACAGCAAACACTTATTTATAGCCTCTCTGATTACACAGATTATGTGTCTCCTGTTTTGTTCATGGCCTAGCCCCAGTACTGAACACAGTATCTGGCACACAGTAGGCACTCAATAGTTTCTAGAAACATAGCTTAATCAAGAACTAGGAAACTAAAGGAGTATGTAAGAAATAGCCACTGCTTTCAAATATTTATAATCTGGTCAAGTTGACTAGGCCTGAAAATAAAAGGCAGTAAACCATGGAGCAGTTAAGCATTCCACAGAAGTGTCCAGTGGGCATCACGGAAGGAGTTACTGAGAGGTTGAAGGCTTCTCTCTTAGGTGAGTACTGCAGTTGGGTGACAAATCTCCCAAGTGCTACGCAGAGTGACACCACCTGCAAGACATTTTATTATGTTTGAGGCTATACTTTATCATCAGGGGAAGATTCTAGATATTTCCCTTTGTCAATGAAGCACATCCTGGATGGCCTGGACCAGGTTGCTTGTGGTGGGAGTGGTGATAATTGGTTGGATTCTGGATATAATTTAAAGATAGATAGGTCAAGCAGCATATAATGATAGCTTGTATATGCTGTAAGAAAAATAGAAGGATGACCCCAAAGTTTGCCAGAGCAATTAAAAAATGGCGTGCCATTTACAGAGACAGGGGTTAATGAGTTGGGGAAGCTGAGTTTTGGACATGTAAAATTCGGGATGTCATGAGGCATTGGGAAGTCTATGAAGCCATGTCCTAAGCAAGTCTGGGGAGGGTCTCGTGAGCAGTGGATGGGTAGGCCTTAGACCTCACACAGGAGCATGTGTAAAGATGACGTGTAAAGGGACAGAGTGACTGGAAAAGGGGGCAGTGAGGACCTGTGGCAGCTCTCCTATAACTGCTCTTTTCTCAGCTTAATAGGAAGCCAGGTCAGCAGCTGAGAATGAGGATAAGAGAGAAGGTGTGAGAAAGCTTTAAGATAGAGGAGAAGGTGTGAACTACTCTTCTAGGACAGTGTTTTTAAATTTCAGCTCATGACCTAATTGTGGGTCTCAAAAGCAACTAAGTGATTTGAGATCAATTTAAAAAGGTAAATTGAATTTAAAAATAGTTTGTTGCATGTATTAAGAATTGCTAAATAAAAGCTTTATTTTAGCCGTGTGTGTGTGTGTGTGTGTGTGTGTGTGTGTGTGTGTGTGTGTGTGTGTGTGTGTCTTCCCTGGGTTGCAGAAAAAATATTTTTAAAAACATTGGCCCAGGACAGTGGGAAGAAACGAACAAGGGACAGTCAAATAAAGTCAAGGACAAAGTTAATAGTCATATAGTTAACATATTTTCATGTGAGAAAGATTATAATATAGGTTCATAAGATCGTCACATTGGACCTGTTAGAGGACCACAACCCCTCCCTGCCTACCTACACCTACTCCATCCCTACCACCACTCCCGCTATAGGCAGCCTTTTTGTTTGAATATTTCAATGATGGAATGCTTAGGAGCTTAAAAGTTTTAGATCTCAGAATGTAATTTTTCTCTTATGAAAAATGGGGCCTTCATTAACACTGTCTGCGGTGTTAAAGCAGTGAGTGGAGGGTCTGGCAGTTGGACTTTGGAATTCAGTGTACTTAGTATGAAGTTTGACCTTATTACGTAATACCAAACTTGATGGCTTTGTTCCATTTTGAAGAGCTTTAAATCCTCTAAAACAAAACCAGTATGAGAACAACACGAAGAAACACTGTTTTTGTTCAAACTTTAACCCAGAATGGCACCATTTGGCTTTTAAATGTGTGCTCTCGTCCTTATATCGCACTAACTACAATTTTAATGGGTGATTGAACTACATTTTATGCCTATATTTCCTTTCTTTTTCAAGATTTGTTTTGTCCGCAGCTGATTCCAATCAAACTTTACTTCAAAAAAAAGTGTTCATTTTTAAGACTTTATATGCCTCAATTGCTGAAAGTTTTTCCCTGTAAAATGCATTAATGAATTATAGTTAAGAATGTGTCAATAGGTGCTGTGAAAATGGCCATTTACATTTTTAATTCTAATGAGCTCCGTTTATTTTCTAGACATTGTAATTTAGAATAAAAGTACTTTTCCAGCTCTATATTTTACCTGATTGTTAAAAATGCTTTTGAGATTGCTAATTTGAATTAATTTTCTATGCATTAGACCAATTTCTGAATCATTTATTTGTTTTATTTTAAAGTACTTTTTCTTTATTGTAAAGGTTAATATCAAACTTAGTTCATTAGGCAGGATATAAGACATACACGTTACACATAAAACGTATTTTCCTCTTGCAATGCTGTTCTCTTTTTACTGCATGTATTTTGATTTACATAAATTTGAAGCACTGAAGTAACAAAAGTGGAAATGAAATTTAAGAGAATGAAGACTCATAAAAATGTACATTCTGCCTACATCAGAAAAAGTGTGCTAATTTATAACACTATTTAACCTTAGTCCAGTTGTAAATCAAAATCAAGTTGTATGAATCTACCTTCTTCTGCTTTGGGGAGTAGTCTATATTCTAGGATCCATTCGGTAGTTTCAATTCTATAAGCGCCCAGAAAAAGTCAAAATAGCAAAACAGGAACAAAAACTCCGTATTTTATTATGCAATATGAATCACTTTGCTATACTTTATATAGCATATATACACCATTTAAAAAACCACTTTGCTATGCTTTCATATAATTTCTCTATACAAAGTTTTTCTTTTTGAAATTTACAAGATCAGTTCCTCTTCTTTTGCTCCCAAGAGCCCTGCACTGAAAGCTCTGCCCCTTTCCATTTTGCAAGCCTCTACAAGTCTGCTGCTGAGTCAGAACCTCCTTTTTTCCCCCGATGTGAGAAATCTTTCTCCCTCGAATTCATAAAGCTTCGGAAATGTTTAAATTAGTCTCCCTAGGGGGAAGGGGCGGGGATGCCAGAATGAATGTGGTGGGGAGGAGTCCCCCACACAGCAATCCTGATGCTAGCACATTAAATGCTTTTATGAAATAGGAAGACTTGGACCGGGCCCAGGGTTACCATGGGAGCCCGCCTCGGAACCCATTATATGCATATATGTGTGTAAAAAACCACACGGAGCCGTGTTAGGTTCCAGGGACTTTGTTCCTCATTACCGGAGTGAAAATGTTTGGTGTACAGCCGGGGCTTCACGTTTACCTTCACGTGGCGGCAGGAAGGTCGATGACAGCACGCCGCACTAGAGGCTAAACACAGAAACCAGCCGGGGAAGGCGCTTTCTAGGGCAAGCGGGAAGGCTCCGAGTCGGAGCCGCGGTGGGGCAAGCGGCGTGGGCGACGCACCCGGCGGTCTGCGAGGCAGGCAGAGCCCGCACGGCCGAGTTGGCCAAAGGACACCCGTGCTAAACAGCGAGGGGCGGGGGACCGGATCCCCGCTCCGCTCGCGCAGTGCAGGCCGCGCGCGGCCGCCGGCACCAGCAGCCGCTCCCGGTCGAACTCCCCGGGCTCAGTTTACCTCGAGGGCCAGTCCCACCCTAGGAAGCCCCTATCCCTGTGGCCGGGCCTCTCGTGACCGAGGGTGGGGCAGAGGTGACCTGAAGGAGGCGGGGCAGCGAGCGCGATAAGACTGGAGTTGGGGGGGCGACGGGAGACCAGGAGCAGGCTTTGCACAGACCCCGCGCAGGGAGGGGCCGTTGCCCCCAAACCGTCCGCCCTTCCCGCGCGTGCTCACCCCCATGCGCGCGCGCGCGCGCGTCCTGCCCTCACACCCCGTGGGCCGGCCGCCCGCCGTCCCAACGGGTCTTTCCTTTTCGCTGGGCACGAGATGGGCCGCACGGGGACGCGCCGCTCGCTCCCGCACTCTCCGCCCTCCAAGGAGCGCGAGCGCGCCCCCGGCCGAGCCAGCATATGAATAAGGGGCGGGGCGGAGGCGGGGCAGGGGCGGGGCAGCGGGGGCGCGGCGGCCTTGCGCTCGCGCGTGCCGGGACGCACCGCCGAGGGGGGAGCGGTGCGATTGTGAGGTGGCGCTGACGCACGTTCCGGGGTTTTTAAGCGGGGAGGGCGGCGGCGGCGTCGGCAGCGCCCGAGCGGGTCTCGGGAGGCGGCGGCGGCCGCCGCGAGGGGCTGTGGGGCCGAAGTCGGTGCCCCTGGCACAGTCACGGTGTCCCCCTCTCACTGACTCCCCCTCTTTCCACCACGGCCGTGCCGCCCCAGAATCGGCGGCTCCCTAGGCGGGGCGCGTCTCCTCCCGCTGCCGCCGGCCTGATAAATGAGGGACTTCGGGTTTGGGGTGCTGCAGACGGCCCCGCTCCGAAGCAGCAGCCCGGGGTCCCTACCCGGCGGCGGGGCGTCCCGTCCCTACGCCCCGCTGCCCTCCGCCACGCCCTTCGGCCCCCTCTCGCCGCCGCCGTTGCCTGTCACCGGCTTCTCGGAGGCCGCCTCCCCCTTCCCGGTCCCCCTCGGCTGCGGCGGCGCGGGCAGCTCGGCCGCCGCCGCTTCCTCTTCCTCCCCGTTCCTGGCGCATCAGCAGACCATGCAGGATGAGCTGCTGCTGGGGCTGACACAGCAGCCGGCGCGGCCGCTCCCGGGGGCGGCGGCCGCGGAGAAGCGCCCCAGCCAGCACCCCGGCGGCGGCACGAACGCGGGTGTGACCCACCTCCTCCCCTCCCAGGACTTCCAGCCGAGTCTGCACCACCCCCCCTCCTCCTCCGCCTCCCGCCGCCGCACCGCCTCCCCGCAGGACTTCAGTGAGCGGCAGCAGCAGCCGCCGAGCAGCCAGAAGAGGAAAGAGTTCAGCCCAGCCCGGCGTCCCCACCCTCCGGACTCCAAGCCGCCGCCGCCCGGCCCGCTCCTCCCGCCGGCGCCGCTCGTCCAGCGCCCGCCGCCGCCGCCGCCGTTCAGCCGCCCGCTCCCGCAGCACCTCCCGCCGCAGGACCTCGCCCCGCGGCAGCGCCCGGCCGACCTGCCCCCGCTCCCGCAGCTCCAGCCTTCGCCGCCCGCAGCCCCGCGGCGCCGCCACGGAGGCGCGGGCAGCCCTCGCAAGACCCCGGCCGCGGGCGAGGGCAGCGCCGCCGAGTCCCCCAATGCGGGCTTGGCCCCCTCGACGCCGCCGGTGAACCCCGCGCCGGGCTCCATGGAGTCCCCCAACCACCCCCTGCTCAACAGTCCCAGTAACCTCCTGCCCGGCGGGGCGCTCGGCGCGGGCGCCTTCAGCAGCCTGCAGAGCGCG
>NW_017732016.1:307726-349605 GCF_001890085.2 Hipposideros armiger
CGGGCGCCCCTTCGAACGCCCCGGAGCGCCGGCGGGGCTGCGGTGCCCCGCGTCCCTGGTAGCGGGCCGGCCCCTCGAGCCCGGGCCCCGCCGACGCCCCCTGGCCTGCGGGGCGGCCGTCCGCGTTCCCGGGTGCGGGAGACGCGGGGCCTCGGGGGAGCGGCCGTGGGAAGCGAACTTGGGGAACAGGGAGGCGATCTCCCGAGTCGGTGCGTGTCGCCCGGGAGGGAGCCGGCGGGAAGGCTCTTCTCCCTCGGGGTTGGGTCTTTCTGACCCGGCCGGAGAGAGACGGCGCCCGCCGGGAGGGAGGCGGCGGCGGGCCCGCAGCACCTGCCGGCAGCCCCGCCCGGGCGCCGGGACCCGGCCGCCGTCGCGGGCTCCGTCCTCTGAGCTGTCAGATGCCATGAAGGAGAGACGGGGAGCGCTGGCTCACTTGGTGGCAACTGAGATGCCCCGAGACGGCTGTGGTTTCTGTGCTCTTTAGCGTCTGGGTAATGTTTCAGGGGTTTTAAGACAAAAGGAAACGTGGACCTGGGCTTGGTGTGTTTGTTACCTTGAAGACAAGACCTGCGTGCGTCTCGGTGGCCTTCTCCCGACTCCCAGGGAGTTTCGCTTTTCCGAGGGCAGGGTCATCAGGCAAGAGCACGGGGCAGGGGTTTTCATTCATCCGGGGCCTTTCTGATGCAAGCTCGGTTTTGTTATCCCGTCAACACAGTGTTTGAGTGACCGCTGGGCTGTTAGCTGACGTTGAAAGAGTATTTGGCCCTGTTTTGATCCAGCCAGCGTTTATCGATCGTAGTGATTTCTGTTGAAGGCCTTTTTCGTGATTAAGGATTTAGAAGCAAATTTGGACCTTAGCCAGTGCTTACTTACTCATATAACTTTTTCCATTGGCCAGTTAAAGTTTCCAACGATTAACCTTTTTAAAGGGTGAATACCTATCTAAATTAACCAAAGTAGCAGTTAGCAGTTCATTTAAATTAACCGAAGTAACAGTTAACAGTTTTTGTTGAACCACTGGTTTCTCCCGAGAAAGGAGAATGTGGCCTGTAAGAACTGAAAATGTGGAAGTTTGAAATAATAGTCCACTTTTTCATGATTTGCATAATCTTCAGCAGCTGTCTTTTGGGTATCAGGGTCTTCGTTTTTTAACTGGAAATTTGCCACATAAAATTATCTGTAGGTATTTTTGAATTCTTAAAAACGTGACATAGAACATTAGAAGACCATATACCATGATCCATATTTAACTATAAGCTGCTTTTTGTCAAAAGACGGGTCTCACAGTGGAGTGTAAGAGGTCACACAGCTGTCACATGGAATTTTAGATCACTGGAGGAGAACTTTGAACACTGTATCACTGAGGCAAGTAAGGCCCTCAAGAATGGAGCAATTTAATTTGTCCATGGTCCCTTAGCTATGCTTTTGAACTATGTGGAGGGGGAACGGGGAGCACATATTCATGATTATAGTAGCATTTAAAAACATTTTTTAAAAGTAGGTACTGTATAGCAGGTTTTTTTTTTTTTACATTGTCTTATAAGAAGCAGGTTTAATTTTAAGGGTGCTGTATTTATTGACTTATAGTAACTGCAAGGTTCATACTTCTTTTGGCTAACTGTTAGCACAAAATTATTAAAGTATAAGTTTATTGATAATATAATTGCTACCAATTAATACATTTTAAAAACCTACAATTATAGGCTTTTGGTGAATTTTCCATTCTTTGATGGCATAGCTTTTTTTGCCATAGATTCTAGTTTGGAATATAATTTACTTTTGAAAATGCATGAAGTTGTTGGAGATTTGTATTATTAGGATCTTTACTAGAATAATCAAAGCATATAGTTGTTTACTTTGTATATCTCAATGGATCCACCTATGGGTGACATTAGATAATTGCTTCACAGTTCATGGATAATTAAGAGAAAAAAAACAAAAATACTTTAAGAGAAACACTAAAACTGGAATAAAATATCTTAAGAGTTCAATAAGCAATGCAGAAAAGGACACGTTTCCAGTATTGTCCTTATCCCGAAAGGCATTTTTAATTTGTGCAGCAGAATAACACCAGATGTTATCATTATTCACTTTTGCAGTGGTACATCTTGTTTTGGAAACCTAAAGTCTATCATGTGGTTGGTATATTTTAATTAATAAAGACCATATTTTTATTTGTGTCTAGCAGACCGTGGTTGCTTTAAGATCACAATGTAGGTTATTATATCTTTAAGGATCTTCAAAGTTAATTTCAATTTAAAAGTATTTTTTTCCTTCATATTTATCATATATCGGATTCTCTCTGAAGGGAAAAAAAGTAACTCCTTCTATTTTAGTAATTGTCATGAAACCTCTGCTTGATTCATTATAATTTATAGTAGAGAAGAGGATGAAATCTCACCTCGGATTAGATGAGTGTTAAAACATAATATAGCAAGATCTCAAGACTATTACTTTTGTAAACTAGATAAGGATATTCTGTTGCTCTTAAGTATTTCATTTTTTAAAGATCATATATAAATTCTTAGCTCAGGTCTAAAATTAGAATTATAAACTCTTTAAATGCCTATAATTTAGATAGCTATGTTTTCTCCAGCCTCTTCTGAAACAGTCTCCCTGGAGCAGCCATCAGAGCAGTGGCTGGGGCACTGGAAGTATGGCGTGGGGAGCAATGCATGGCAGAGACCATCGTAGAACTGGAAACATGGGGATTCCAGGAACTATGAATCAAATATCTCCATTGAAGAAACCGTTTTCTGGTAATGTCATAGCACCACCGAAATTTACTCGCTCTACTCCATCACTGACTCCAAAATCTTGGATTGAAGATAATGTGTTCAGAACAGACAACAATAGTAATACACTCTTACCCTTACAGGTAAGAATGGTATGTAAATGGCCTTATTTCTAATGTTAATCTTTCACAGTAGAAAATTGGGTGGTGGTAGTAGTAGTATGGTAAAATTAACAGATTAAAGAACAGAACATTTTAGTTTTTAAGCATATAATTTCATTATCAAAGGATAAACTACCTATACAGAGGAAATTGAGACTATAAAAAATGCTCTAAGTGCACAGTCGAAAATAACTTAATAAAATGTAGAAAAACCTGCTGTATTTCTTAAATACATATTGAAGCTTTTAATTGGTAATTCCTTAAGAATGCCTTAATTTATTAATCTTTAGTGCACCACCAAAATTATTTTCTTCTACAATATAGTTAAAATGTTTGTAATCATGCATAGGTTTGACTATTATCAGCTGTATTTGTATTAGAATATACTTAGTACAGCTGTAATTATGGAAAAATAATAGGACTTTTATATCGAATTAAAATGTGTCTTCACTGGTTCAGTGACTAATTTTTTTTTAAATGTAGCCTAATAATTATGATGATTGACATTTTTTTCAAGCCTTTTAATTTTTTTGTTGATATTGCAGGTTGATGAAATTCCCTTTGGCTATTGAAAATGGGATTTTTTTCCCCTAAAACCTTTAGAGGACAGAATAAAGATAAAAGATAGAAAGAATTTTGGGGGTTTTTTTTGGTTTTCTTCCTTTTTTTTTTTGTTTTGTTTTGTTTTGTGGGTGGGCATGGGGAAGAGAACTGCTTATTTCTGATGAAAACTTCTATGCTATTGAAGGTGAGATCTAGTTTGCAGTTACCAGCTTGGGGCTCAGATTCACTCCAAGATAGTTGGTGCACTGCAGCCGGAACTTCCAGAATAGACCAGGTAGGCTGCACAGTGTATATTTTTCAGGATTTTGGTTAGGAGTTTAGTATATTTATTATGAGGAGGATTATTATTTACTTTTCAGTTATACCTATTTAAGCATATGTCAGAGAGTGTTAAAGCAGTTTATTTTTAAAGGGTCACTTGACAAACTAATATAAAATGCTTCATTTTCAAATACAAAGTAATTCATAATCATTTTATATTTATAAAACATAATAAATTTGTTTTTGGAAAAAGGAATTATATACCCAAGAGCACCTGGCTTTAAACATCAGTCAAACTGAACACATTTTATTTCCTTTCAGAATTATTTACAATTAGATACAAAGTCATACGTTTATTTAACTTCCAACTTTACATTTCATTAATGTTTTACAGAATTTTTAAGTAAATTTTTGTCAAGAAATTTGCTGTGTTGGTCATGAGATATATTTCTTAAAAAAGCCCTATCTTAGTTCAGTTTTTCACCTTTATAAAAAACTGTCTGGTGTAGTATTTGTACTAAATTTTGTTACTGCTCTTATATACTGCCTTCTTCCAAATAATTAGTTTTCTATGAAAAACGCTGAGCCAAAAACCTGGGTATCAGGCTTAATTACTTTCAAGCCCTTTGTGGTTACAAAATCGTCTCTCTCTTCCTCCAGACTAAATTTGAATGCATATTGGGTACCAGGTGATGAGAATTATTACAGGACAAATAGGAAACTCAGTCCTTACATATGAGGGTTCTTTCTTACAGAACCTGAGTTTGAATGCACAGAGTTGACATTGTGGGAGTCCGTTCAATGTTATCCTTAGTTAAGGCTCTTCCTTAATTTATCAACAAGATATGATTTTACAAGTAAGGACTGTATAAATATATCAATACATTTGTAAATAGCATTCTAGTCTAGAAGGTTAACAAGGACTTGTTTTAGACAAGTCCTACCTATTTATCAAAGTAGTCCTGCCAGGATCTCTAATTAGAAACAAATAGTTATCTCTTATAATTTGTAATTTATTGTCTTGTTAGTGTAAGTTAGCACTCTGTTTCTACTGTCTTTTCCACTCTGATTCAATTAGGCCATATTAATGTCATTTTTATGGTAGCATTCTTATGTCATTCAAGTTGAATATATAAATGCCTAGGAAATGGTATGTTAGAAGAGGAAAATTGTAATTATTTTGGAGGTGGCAAGGGCGTGTTTTTAGAGAGGAAGAGACAAAATATTTCAAACATAATAGGAAACACCTGAGAGGGATATGTATCTATACAGAAGAAAGAGGACAGATTAGCTGCCATATAAAGGGTTCATGGGGTGGGGCATATGCTGAGAAATTAGGTTATTGAGATGGTGTCAGTTGATGGAATGCTAGTGAGTACATAGAGGTGATGACTGGGCTCAGTCCAGGTGCCCCTGGGGCTGCCACAGGATGAAGGCCTCTAACTCTCCCACTTAGACTTTCTCTAAGCCACTCTGCTTTTACCTATTTTATAACCTATGTTTTAGGTAAATTCATTTTAGACAAAGGATTTTGGTGATGAAAGTTTTTGTTTGGTTGTGGTTTTTTGTGGTTGTTGTTGTTGTTGTTGTTTTTAAATTGCTGAGATACTGGCCTTCCCTGTGGACTCTTGAGCAAGAGGTGTGATGTGATGAAGTTGAAAAGAGAGATGAAAAAAAACAATAGTGGAAAATCAACTAAACTAGAAGGAAAGGGGTCCGAAACCTGAATAAAAGGAGGACTTTGAACTAGGTCATGTAAGACATTTTTACCCAGCTCTTACACTTTCTCTGATCTGTTTTGGCCGTTTCTTTTTCCTGCTCCCTGCCCCCTGCTACCTCCCTCCTTATTTTTAGAATCCGAGGGCCTTGGTTTATTGGAGAGGGAAGGAATGACCATTGATCAGAGGCAGTGGAAATATACTGTATAACCTCCCAGCTGGTTTTAAAAGCAGTGTTGTTGTCATGTTTGAGTACCCTAAGACTACTTATACAAAATTTGTTCTGTTTCTACCATAAAAGGTTGAGGTATTTGAAGTTGAGGTTCTTAAAAATATAGCACCAGCTATAAACTGCAATTGGTATCTTAAACAGTTGGGTAGTTCTTCACTGTTTGGCAAAGTTAAAATTATAGAAAATACTTAAGCCCTTAAATACCTGGGGAGATTATTTTAATCTCTGATGTTTTTGCATAATATACAACATTGTAACACTGATAAATTTTAACAAATAGATTATTTTAAAACATTTAACTTTTATTTCTTTTTGTCTCAAATTGACTAGGCAATACTAAATCCTATTACTGAAGTCTTAATTCTTCTACCTGAATGCTTCAGGCAGTACCTATAATAGAATTCAATAAATAGGGCAAAAATAATTTTATATGTTACATATAATTTCAGATATATTTGTAAAAATTTTCAGGTTAGTATGTTCTTAAATCTATTTTTTATGGAAAAAGTTCAAATTTAAAACTTTTAAAAAACAAATGTCAATTGCTATGCACTTTTCTGACTTTAAAATATATATATTTTTAAGGCTAAGAATTACTATTCTTTAAAATGCTATTAGCTAGTTACCCTTGCAAGAAATCACACTCAAAAGTGTGAATTCCAAATTACCTTAAAGTTGAATTTTCAATTAGATATTAAGGTCATAGTATATTTATTCATTAATACATGAATATTTTGAATGAAAGAGTAAATATACTAGTAGCTGAGGTTATAACTTACAAGTTCTTCTCTATAAAGAAAACAACATCATGCCTTTAAAACTGTAATATAGTTTGTGAAGCCTATAAGATGTGTTTTGGCCTGTCCTTTGGTTAGAGGATTATCAGTATATTCAGCTCTAGATTTTTGTTCTTGTGGAAGTTCTCCCTACAGTTCTTGAGCATGCCACATAAACTGCCTTGAATTAATTAAAGATACTTTTCACCAATCTTTACTATCCAAGGTATCTATGAAATATGGTAAATGGTAATATGGGCATGTCTCTCAGAAAAATGTATTATTTGGAGTCTTTATTCGCCTTACACACACACACACACACACACACACACACACACACATAAATATGTAGTAGCAGACCAAGTCCAATTTCTCATTTAATAAAGGATTCCTTAAATTGTGGTTCTTAAACTAGATGAGCTTCAGGGACATTGGTAGTCATCAAACTGTTACACTGAAAATAAGAGACAATGGACTCTTTTATACATGTTCAGGTAATGCATGCTTTCTTTCTATTTACTATCCTATGTTCAGTTATTTAATTATGTTTGATACATTCTTACAACAAACATTTTCTACTTGCCTTTCCATATTCTTTAACCCCTCTAGGTACTGGAATTTTTAAAGGCCATTTGGGGCCTCTAAAATTTTTTTTTTAAATATTCAGAATCACTGTTATAGCACTTTGTCGAGGATCATAATAATAAATTAAGAAATGAATGTTTATTGTACATGTGGTAGTGTTTTAATTACCCTTGGAGTATATGGAGGGAATACTGTTCTTTACCTTTGAGAACATAAAAGTCCAGTGGGATGAAGAAGGGTGGTATCTGTGGAACAACTAGAGAATATGAGAGAGTCTGAGATTGAGTGCTGCATTGTGTAGTAAGGCAGAGTATCACAGTGTGTGCCTCTAATTCAGTACAGTGCAGTCGTTGTGTGTAATCAGGAATGTACAATCAGTATTTACTTAAAATTGAGGACAATATTAGCACAACTTTAAAATTAGAGAACTAAACACAAAAATACAACAAAAGTTGATCTTTCTACTTGGGCAGAATACATGATTAAGCAGCTGGTATATCTTTATGAGGATATAGGGTTTTTCTACAATCCATCTCCTTTTTCTTTGCGAGAATGCTGCATGGTCAAGAGGGAAAGGTTCTGTTTGACCATTACTTTTCAAAAAGAACGGGGTTTTGAATATATCAAAACAAATATTCGGCATCCCATAAAAAGTTCCCTTTTACTTAAGTTAGAATTCATTTTGTTGCACTAATTTTAATATTGTTGACGTTCTTAGTTATTTTTCAGCACTTATAATCTTTTCTCAGGCTATCCTTTTTATAATATTAGGATTACTTTGTGTTTTATGTGTTTTTCAATCTTTCTAGTACTTTTTTGCCACTTCTATAAGTTTTTGTGGCAAACGTCTGGGTTTATGAAAACAATAAAATGAAAGAATATGATATTATAGTTTTTTTCACCAATGTGTTCTAATTTTTGTTCATTACTGTAGGACTCTGTAATCTCACTTTCTGAAAGCCCATTTAGTTGATTCTTTGCTATACAGTTTTCATTTTTAAAGTAGATTGGAATAAACTTTTCCTGATAGAGATTCTTTCTTCTGTGAAATATTTTGGCTGTTTGCAAATAGCCATGCAGTAATAAATGCAAGTTACATTGCTGTGATTTTTCTATTTATGCTAATCAGTATGGGTGTGTTTATGGTTACTTTAAAATGGTTTCAGGATTTCAATTTAGTTTTTCAACCAATGGCGTTTGTGTGAACATAAATTTTTCTAATATCTGTATTTCAAAAGAATGCATGAGTGTTTTATAATCCGATTTGTTTCTGTTTTGGGTTTTTTCAGAATTTATATTTTAATCCCCACGCTTTTAGTTAATGAAATTATATGTATTTTTGAACATGAATCTATAGGTTTCATTATATCCAGAAAGCAATTTTGAGATGTCATGAGCTCTTTGCCTGCTCAAGGCTGTATTGTATTGAGTGCTTTAAAAATCATGTGGGATGCAGCTGATGCTTAACAAAGTATAACTAAGCTATAGTTTTTAAATAGTTTTGCTATTTTTGCTAAAGTAGGAGTTTCTTTCATGATGAAAGACTTGTATGCAAAGGATAATAAGGGAACTTATAAGTGGGCTTCTCATTATTTCAGTGGGATATAGATAGGAATTAAAAGCTAAAGCTATTAATACCGCTTTTTTGAATAACAGTTGTCAGAGTTGATTGTATAGTGGTCACTGATATTTATTGAATAGCTTGCTTATGTATTTTCCCTTCAGGCCTTAAATACTGCCCGTGCCCACTGACAGTAGAATTAGAATTATAAAATTACTTCATTAATTTTACTGTGCTCTAAATCAAGATCACACTCCTTGAAATGGAGGTAGAGAATGGTAACAACAACAACAAAGAAAAGTAGTGTGTGAAATATCATTTGGGTGATGTTAATAGTCACCATTAATTAACTTCATAGGTTGACCAAAGATGGGGCATAGTCTGATTCTGTTCAAAAAACATCAGCCTGAGAAAATAGTCCTGAGCTATGACATATTTTCTTTGTAAGAATTTAAAGTTACATAGAATATAAAGTATTTATAATATGCTCTATCTTAGAACCTCTGTGACACAGCATACCTTCTGAAGTTTTTTCCAGTTGATTATATGAACAGTTTTTATCCTGACAGTTTATATTTTTAAATTCTATTTTAAATATATCTAGGAACTTTGAATATAATAGCACTTAATCTTCCATTGTGTGGTCAGAAATTCAACTTGACAGCAAGGCCACATTAATATCTGATGTTGTCTCAACTTATTCAGTTAGCATTTGAGTTCCTAGTCTATGGAAGACTCTGACAAGGTTTCATATATAATCTTTTATAGTTGCCATATAAAAATATAGTCTTTGCCCTCACATACCTCAACTTAATCACCTCAGCTCAATGCATAATTTTTATGGTAGAAAGTACTATGCATTTAATATTTGAGAGCTAGCTATATTCCATAATTAGAAGGTCTCCACCCCTTATTAACTTAGAAATTTAGTGGGAGAGGCAGGAAAATAAAAAAAAATACTTTGCACCAATTATAGTGTAAACACAGAAGATTGAAATATTTGCATAGATTAACAAAATTCTATGTCATTTTTGCCCAAGGACCATGCTCTTATCTATTCCAGTTTTATGTTATTATATAGTACTTTGAGTCTTTGCTTTTCTATTTTTTTAAGTGGATTTTAGGCATCATCTAGTCTGACATGGTTATTTTATGTTCTAGAAGAGAAAACAGAGTATAAAGAGATTTAGTAACTTAAGATCAGTGCTTCTTAAATTATGGTCTCTAGACCAGCAACCTCAGTATCACCTGGGAACTTGTTGGAATAACAAATTCTCAGGGTTTACTCCCAACCTATTGAGTCAGACTGTTGATGAGTCCCAGCAACCTGTGTTTAACAACCTTTCCTGATGATTCTGAAGCATGCTCCTGTTTGAGAGCCACTGCTACAGCTCAGTGATTTTCTGTGCCTCCCTCACCAATCAAGGTCACTGTTCCAGTGAACCTCTGTTACTGAAGGGTGTATTCTACCTCAGGAGCCTTTAAGTAAAAATAACTACAGGGTATACCCATATACTAGATTGGTGATAAAGCTAGAATAAGAGCCCTCTAGTCTAGCATTCGTTCCATCATTCAGTGTTACTTTTCACACTTAAATTCCTTGACAGCAACTTGTTTAGTCTACAATACTGATTCTGGCCCCCATAGCTTTAAAAAGCTCACAACCCTAATTTAAACATCAAAGTAGAGTAAATAAAACAACATGTTCTCAGGAAGCTTATGTTTTTCTTTAGCTTTTTAAAAGACTTGTTCTGAGCCTACTCTGGATTGTATGTGCATGAAACCCATAAACCTTTCTTCAAGAAAAAAAAATGTGTACATGCACATACAGAATGTTGTATATAATCTCAGAGATTTCATGATCCTTCTGGAAGCCCATGGACCCAGGTTAAGAAGTGCCAAATCTGATTCCTGTGGAGACTTTCTTTTCCCACTTTTCGGATTCTTCTTTTTTTCTTTTTCTGTGTTAATCATTTTTTGAGAGTTAAAAATGTCCTGCCCTGCCTCCCCCACATATGCATACACTTGCACAAGTGTGCATACATGCACACGCGCACACAAACACACGTGCACGCGCGTGCACACACACGCACAGATTTAAATGAGTGGAGGCTAGCACTGACATATTTTGGTAAAAATCTCCCTGGTGATTTGGGGGGCATGGGCCAGAGCTTGCTATGCTAGTTCCCTATATACAATAGGTTTGTTCAAGTACATTGATTGTATGTTTAGCAGAATACAATATAAATTCATGAATTTAGAGAATGTAATAAGCAAGTTGAGGGATTTAACACTCAGCAAATGAGACTTCTAATGACACAAAAGATTTTGTTCTGAGACTGAACGAGATAGGTGAAATGGGAATGCTTTTGCTCACCCATCTACCTTGTTGGCAGAGAGGTGGAGGGGAGGGAGAGTTTAGAAATGCAAGCACCGTTATGTGAGGACTGCGAAGAGCAAGATTTTTGAAGATAAATATTCTAGGTGTTAGTCTTTATTTTGATATTAGTATTCCATGCTTTTGATTTTTATGGTATTCTATGCGTATGCATTCATTATCATGAAATTCTGGCTAAGTCAAATAACACATAATGTTTGATAGATGTTTAAAGTATGGTGCAATTATGGAATTAAGTCCTTTCCCCAAAAATACTTAATTTTTCAAGTGCCAGTATTCCTAGATATATGAGAAAAGTTTAGAAGTTAAATAACTAAAAATGCTTCTGTGTGTTTTACATTTCAAAAATATTTGTAGTTGAGAATGATAACAATAAAAATTTTACTGTATTGCATTAATACTACCAATGAAATAAGATTGCTTTTGCTATGTGATTTGCTTTTGATATATGATTTTGGAGATAAATGTATTAAATATATTGTCCTTCAATATGGGAGACATTATTGTTTATGAGATCCTTAGTTATTGGTATTGTCTTGGGATGCAAACTGATTAGTAATGTTATGTTGATCAGATACCTATTTTATGTAAGAAGATTAAGATAGTATATTTATCATCACTTTTCGGAAAGAATTACATAGATTATATTGAGTCTGGTTTTGTTTTTTTCTTCTCTTCTAGGATCGAAGTAGGATGTATGACAGTTTGAATATGCACTCTTTGGAAAATTCCCTTATTGATATTATGAGAGCAGAGCATGATCCGCTTAAGGGTAGGTGACTTTAAAAAGAAAGAGAATTCTTATATCATCCATTAATTTGTCTGCTTATTTTACCACTTATATAAAAATGAGGATGAAGTAGCACCTATGTCACTTATAAAAATCTGTTATAAGTTTATTAATAAGTACCTTTGTTTTTGTGAAATGTCATCCTTTTGTAGCTTATTTAGATTTATGCTGATTTATATAGAGAGAAATGTAAACCCTCTCTCTGAATTTGTTTTTTAAGAAAAGCTACTGTTAAGAGACACTCTGACGTTCAGTAGGGGGTAAAGAATGGATCTAAAAGTGGGTCTGAAAGTGTGTAGTATAATCACTTTTCTAGAATTCCATCAAATACAGAAATATTTTTTTTTAATTCCTTAAAATACTTTCATTCACAGTTTGCAGTGATTTCAACCTAGAATTATCCTCGGTTAATGTCCTTCCTTATTTTTCTTCTGCTTCATATCATAATGTTTTGAAAGGATGTTTTATAGTAGCTTCTCTGTCTTCATAGAAGTTGGGGCAAATTAGGAAAAAGAATCATCCCCACTGATCTTACAGTATCAACCTTATTATTAACTGTATCTGAAGAAATTCCATTAACATTTGTTTTCATTTGTTAGTAATTATTTTACATTTCTTTATACAATATCTCATTGCCTTTATATTAATGGTGAAAATCTAGCAAACTGCGTGAGCTTGAATGATGAGAAATATTAGTTATCTATTGCTGCATAATAAATTATCCCAAATTTTAGCAGTTGAAGGCAACAATAAGCATTTATTACCTCACAGTTTCTGAGAGTCAGGAATTCAGGAGCAGATTAACTGGTTAGTTTGGCTCAGAATCTCTCATTCAATCAAAACTATGAGTTACTTTGTAATCTTTCTATGTTTTTAATTCTATAAAGCCAAGTGACAATTCCCTTACACATTTTAGCTTAAAAGCTCTAGAACTTTGGCAGCAAGGTGGTAGCTCAGGGCTGATGTGGCAGTACCAATCAGATATCTAAACATTTTTATTCCATTTCTGGATTTTGCTTATAAAGGAGTTTCTTGTTTAATCTAATTTCTTTATTTGTAAGGAGTTTGAGAAAGTCAAGGAATCATTAGTGATTGTTGACAACATGTGATAATGGTAATTCTCCTCATGAACTAATAGAGACAGTTATATTTTTTGGGGGGGGGAGGGGGGCGGATTTTTTGCTTATAACCAAAATCTAGCCTAGTTTTATGAGTGTTTGTTTAGTGTTGGGGACTTGTTGTTTTTCACTGATATGTTAACAGTTCCAGTAGTATTTGTTTTGGATCTTCTGTTTAAAAATAAAATCCAGTAGTTTATGATTACAAAGAATTTCTATTTCCTTAACTTTTATCTGGAAAGAAAACTCTTAGAAATCCTAACACAAGATAAAGTGAACATTAACAATTACCAGTGGATAATAAAAAGGTTTTCATTGTTGTTTCTCCATCTTCTTTAAAAAGGCCTTTTGAAAATGTTCGGAGAAAACATTCTCTGCTGCACTAATAATCTTCTCCATTTTTCTTCTGTTCTAGCCTGTGTTGTAATAAAAGTGGAGGGAAACCTAGAAAGAAGACTTAGAAAAAGAAAGTGGAAGCAGTATAAGGCTAAGAGAAATTTAATAATTAAAAAAATCTCAAGAAAATTCAAAATTCTTTTACTAGAAAAACTATCTTTGGCTGTAGGAAGGAATAAATGTGCTCACCACAACCTTTAGCAATTATGGTGACATTTGTGTTTCTAATTGGGGTATTTTATTTTCTACATTTATTATGGCATGGAATAAAAACAAAAAAAAAAGAAAAGAAAAAGCATTTGAAAACCTTTATATAGAATAAAGAAGTAAGACTCGTACTTCTACAAATTGCCATAATATACCTATTTAAAATAATCTTGTTACCCAAGCGCTGCCATTTAAAGTGTTTTTTCTTGTTTCTTATTAGTGCAAACTCCACTGCCTTCTGGTATCATATTATATTCCTCCCTCTCCATAATCCGGTCATTTCATGTCTTCTTTGGGCTGGACCTCAGTAGAATCTACAATACTAAAGCAAGTTTGTGACAAGTGGAATAAATCACTTCCTGAATTTGTTTTCCCATCTTTCCATTCCTGATCTTAAGGGCTGCACTTCACTCCTCTGTCTCATCTCTTCTACCTCATCTGTACATTTCTTTCAGAAAATTCTGTCTTTTATTTAATACAAGGAAATTCTTTTTTCCAAAAAATAGCATGAATCTTTTTTTTTAAATTAAAGTTTATTGGGGTGACAATGGTTAGTGAAGTTACATAGGTTTCAGGTGTACCTATGTACAATTCTATAACACATCATCTATAGATCACATTGTGTGTTCACCGCCCAGAGTCAGTTCTCCTTCCATCACCATATATTTGACCCCCTTTACCCTCATCTACCTTCCCCTTCCCCCTTATCCTCTGGTAACCACTAAACTATTGTCTGTGTCTATGAATAGTTTTTGTTTCTTCATTTGTTTGTCTTATTCCTTTGTTGTTTTTAGTTTTATATACCACATATCAGTGAATCTTACTTTATACTTTTTAAATGTTTTCAAATAACCAGGCATTTGCGTTGTCTTCCTTATGGGATCTAATGAAAAAAAGAAAGGGGTTGTAGAATAAAATTTTTTAATCAATGTCTTGTTTTCCTTTATAGTAATGGTGGAAGTTTCTAGAAAATTTTCTTTGTGAACTTGAGTGATGAGAGATTTATATTAGTTATCTATTGCTGCATAACAAATAAGCCTTAAATTTAACAGCTTAGAACAACATTTATTATCTCACGTGATTTCTGTGGGTTAGAATTTAGGAGCAGTTTAGCTGATTGGTTCTGGCTGAGGATCTCATGAGGTAGCAGTCCAGACGTTGGCCAGTGCTGCACTCATCTAAAGGCTTGACTCCGGCTGGAGGACCCTTTGCCAAGATGGCTCACACCTGAGGCTGGCAAGTTAGTGCAGACCATAGACAGGAGAGCTCAGTCATCATGACATGGACCTCTCCCAGGGCTGCTGGAGTGTCCTCCTAGTGTTGTTGCTGGATCCCCCCAGGGTGAATGATAAGGTTCAAGGCGAATGCCCCAGTGTCCTCTATGACCTAGCTTCAGAAGTCAGACACCATCATCCCATGACATCCTACTAGCTACATATGTAGGTCAGCCCTGCTCAATTGGCAGAGGCTCTGCTGCTTAAGAGATGTGAATACTAGGAGGCCATCATGGAGGCTGGCTTCCATGCAGATGGAAGACAGAAACTATAAATTTGCATTCAGTTCTAAATACTTTCCTAAAGAAAAAAGAGAAACTACTGAAGGTAAGAGTTAATGTCAATAGAAAGACTAGCAATCAAGCAGATCTCCGAAATCCAAAGAAAGTCAGTGGCAGGTTACTGGCCTGGGTGAAAACTGACTGATTATACTAACAGAAGGACCCTCCCATCCCCACTTAAACCCAGAATACTTCACTACAGCTTGTTTGTTTTCTCACTCCCCCGTGATATTTACACGTCAATAGGGAACCTCCATTGTTTAATGTTAAGGTTTTTATGGTTTATGTAGAAGGTGGGAAGGGTCATGTCTTGGGGCTCTGTAGAAGCAATGGGAACCCAAGATCGAACTCTGAGTGCACTTCATTCCACCAAGTGCGCCTGCTTTTGTGCCAGGCAGTGTCCAAGACCCTGGCTGTATACACTGTGACGCGTAGTCTCTGTTCTTGTTGAGTGTATAGGCTATTGGGGAAAGAGAGACCTTATAGTTATATGTAAAATATATGCTATATACATGTAACTACAGAGTGCCAGAAATACTATGGAGGGAGATTATAAGGTGCTTAGGAAGGTAATAAGTGGGGAGAAGGGGCACCTAATTTAGATGTGGATTAAAGAAAGCCAAGACCTGAAGCTTTAAGTAGCACAAACATGAAAAAATATTGGGGGAAAGTGGCAACTAGACAAAGGGACCAAGATGTTTGGAAGAGCTTGTCACACTTCAGGAAATGAAAGCTGGCTAGTCCTGGCAGAGCTTGTTTAGCTACCTGGCACTGATTGGGTGTAACACGTGCTCAGCCAGCCCTGGTGTGTGCTTTTCTGCTCTGGGTTGCGAACGTGAGCATACTGCCTTATGCTCTCTCCTTAGTATGAGTGGCGCTGACCAGTCTGTTTTATTTATCCTGCTCTGGTTTCTCACCATTAACATCCCCTTTTTTGATGACTGTCTTGATTCTTGGTAAATATTTTCCTTTTCACAGAAACAAATATGGATTCTTTTCATGGTTCAAGTAAATCATGCTTTGCCAAGTACAGCTGTGTGATTTTGCAGTTTTGTTTTTGCATACCTATATTAAATAATCTGTGATCTTTTATGTACATGTGGGTCAGTTCATTCTGCTTTAAACAAAAGAACAAGACAGTGATTATTAAGCTCTCTCTTCTCCCTGCCCTCAGCAATTTTCAAAAAGGTCTTAACTGTGTAAGCATTTTTACAAAAAATTGCTTACCCCTCCCCACAGTATAAGGGCAAACAAAAAAATTTAATTTCGGCTCATAAAAGTTGATTTGAACACTGTTGGAAGAAATGCAGTTTATATAACAGTTCTTGGGAGGATCTGTCTCAGCAAGTCACAATGCCATTACCAATGTTCCCTGAGCAGTTAAAGGGAATTCAGGAACAAAGGATTTAGAGCATGGTTTTATGCCAACAAATGTTTAGAAGTGGATGCCTTTAAAACTTTTTATTAACTATGTGTTCAGTGTATCTAGCTTCATTTTTATTACTTGACTGCTAAACTCCTATTTTCTAAAGCTCCTGATGTAAGAATCTCTGCTTAATTTAAGGAAAATAACCCCTGAGAAAATACAAAATTACTTCTTAAGGTGCTAAGTGGTTATGGTAGTGCCAAAGTCTGGCCTCTTCCTTCCACTTTTCTTTTGCCTCTACTTCTCTTCACCCGGCCTGAATATAAAATTGAATACGTAGTCACAAAATAACTTGTATAAATTTCTGAAAGCCTCTGGTGTGAGAACTTGCATTTTAGACCTTTAGAACTTTTGAGCTGGACAGAGGTTCTCAAACTCTGAAAGCATGTTTAAATTAATTAACATTTAGGGTTCAGGGCCCCACTCTTAGAGATTGTGCATTGCAGGTTGTTGGAGAAAATCTGGTATAGGAGAAAAGATCAAAGAGATCCATGAAAAATTGTAAAAATATTAATGGCATTTATTAAAATACAGCAAAGTGCAAAATAAACCTAATACTGATAATAAATGTATCAAAGCAGTTACTGCATGCCTCTTACACTGCCCTCACTGACAGAGGGGGGGATGTGGCGTATTTCTCAGAACTGATTTTACTTTTCAGCCACTTATGTTTCCTGAAGTTTTTTTCCTGAAATTTTCACAAGTGCTAAGAAAAAGTATAGGGGGAAAGCATGTACATTAGAATGTCTTCAAAAGAGATAATTAAGGAGAGATTGCTGTGTGTGCTTTCAGTTTTTTTAAAAAATGATTCCTTTCATTTTTAAAGTGAGAATAGAATTTACATATTATTTCCCCTGTTGTGATATATCTGATACCTTTGTATTTTACCCTCCAACTTCTCAGCGTTTAGTTCATATTAAGGAAAGTACAGTTTATAAGAGTTTCACTTTTGTCATCAGTGAGAATATCTACAGATTGAAAAAAAATTATGAAAATGTGGTTGTAAAAGTTCTTGTTTTAGAAAACTTATTTAAAATATGGTATCAGGGATAGAGGCTTTTAAGTTATATTTATTTTTATTTCTCTTTAGGTAGTTGTCTTCATTAGCAACAGTATTACTAAATTTGAGAACATAGTTATTTCTTCCAAGCATTGCTGAATGTTTCAATGATGTGAGTTACCACAGACTTACAGTTTTTTTTGTTTAAAAACTGAAAAACATTGGACAGAAATTAAAGTGAATTTTCTTAAAATCACATCTATTTATTTAGAGCATCTCTGTGTTTATTAAAAGCTTGTTATTCACCACAGAGCATCTTTCTTAGGAGTTTAAATATGGGCTTATAAATTATTTTAAATTTGAAAATAAAACAATCAAAATATTTTTAATATAGTGATAAAAGCAAGTACATGGGATAATTAGACCTCTAAATTTTAGCTGCTTATATAGTACGTGAAGAGTATCTGAAAATCTCTAATAAACATTTTTCCTCCAGAGTAGAGGACTTTATTTTATCCTTTAAAATTGTTTTTTTCCTTATTACAAAAAGTAGTATTTATTCATTAAAGGAAATCTGGAAAAACTAGAAGAAAAATGTTTTAAAATCATCAGTAGTTCCACAGTTCCACAAACTAAAATAACCATGTTTGATATTTTGATGTATAATTTTTCTAATCTTTCATGCATGTATATGATATATAGTAAGATATTTACAGTATTCAAAACCTTACCATCCACCAACCTGATTAACTTTAATAAAATGAGTTAAAATATGTGTGTACATAGGTTAAAAAGTCAAATAGTGCCATATGGCTTATACAACAAAAAAACAGATGTTCTGTCCCTCATTTTTCTCTAATTCTGACTCCTGTTCTTAAGAGGTAGTCCCTTGCAACTTTCTCTTTTTTTTTTTTTCTGATTTTTCATGTCACTGCTAAGTAATATGCTTACGCTTAAAGTTCCTACATTTTAGGTAGTATCTGTTGATTGTCTACTTTGACTTACTCATCTCCCAATACTTTCCCTGCTCTGTCCTCTGAAATTGATTATAAGATCACTTTTGTTTAAATTAGGGGGGAGTATATTACTATGGTAATGCAAATAATATTCATAGATGAACCATGTATGTTTTATACTATGATGTTTTTTTTTTTTTAAAGATTTTTATTGGGGAATTGGGGGATGGGAACAGCGCTGGGGAATTGCGGGCAGGGGAACAGACAAGTTGCTGTCCTTTTGTTCTTCAGTCTAGTTGTGGAGGTCGTTGCTTCACTGGCCCAAGTTGGCACCATCATTGCCCTCTTCCCGGTTGAGGCAGATCAGTCGCCGGCTTCTGGACGGCTGCTCACTGCGGCTGCTGGCCGCTCACGCTGGCTGCTGGCTACACACGGCAGCCCATAGCAACCCGCTGCCACAGGGGCTGCAGCCTACGCCATCGCCGGCGACTCTCAGCAGCCCAGCTCCAGGTTGAGCTGTTGTTCAGCATCTTAGCTGTAGAGGGCAGTGTCACTGGCCCTCATATGTGGGATCCGAACTGGGGTCCTCTGGCGTCCCAAGCCAGTTCTTAACCATCGCGCCACTCAGCGGCCCATGTTTTCTTTTTCATGTAAGTGTTTTTCCTGGAATTAATCATTGTCTCTTTGGGTTTGTTTGCTTTGTTTTTTTTTCTAAGTACTTGTCACTAATTCATCCCAAAATTTATTAATAGAGCTCTAAAGCTTCTCTATACATGTAAAACCATCAAATAATCATCTAGATTGATGTTTTTCTTTCCATTGGAGGCATCTTTTTTGTAGCCCTCAATAACTCATTTTGGGACTTCCCTAATCCTGTGAATTCCTACAGAATTCATGTGCTGAGCTCCATGTCCTTTCTGAGTGGTTTAGGCCTTCGTTTTATAGGGCCTGTCTTACAGTACCCTCCTTCAGAAGGGATAAAAATGTTGAGACCCTGTATGTATGAAAACATTTTTATTTTACCTTTATAAGATGATATTCCACACCAGTCTTGGTGTGGAATAATATATTATAATTTAGAATATTGAAAGCATTGCTTCATTACATTCAATGACATTCTGAAACCTGTTCATTTGCATAATTGATTGCTTTGTTTTGTGTTTTTGAATTTTTTGCTTTTCTTTCTGAAAGCTTTTACTTTATTTTAATGTCTGTGGTTCTGAAATTTTAGATAAATGAAATATGGGTCTTTTGGTGTATGTCTGGGGCTCTTCTAGCCTGTCTTGCTTCTATTTTTTTATTCCTCTGCTGCACATTCATTGAGCCCTTTTAATTCAGACATTAATTTCCTTTGGTTCTTGGAAATTTTGGTATTTCTTTGATAATTTCTTCCCTTCTATTTTTTAGATTACCTCTTTCTGGAATTTCTTTTCTTTAAATATTTAAACCTATTCTCATCATCAACTTTTCTGTTTTCTATTGCTTTATCTTTTGTTGTTTTGCTTTTGTGGAAATTTTCTCATCTCTTATTTTTTAACCTATCGATTTTTCTTAGTTAAAAAAATTTATCTGAAGAACTTTTAAGACCCCCTTTAAAAATATTTCTCAACTTTTCTATTCTTCTTCAGTCTTATTTCACTGGACTATCTTTAAACACTATATGATATTGTTGGAAGATTATTTTTTCAATTCCTTGTATTGTCTATGTGTCTTCTAAGTTCCTCTTTTCTATTTGTTTGGTTTTGTTGTTTTTTTTCTCTTGCTGGAGGCTTTCATCAAACATCTTACAATCCTTTTGCTGTCCATTTTTAAAGAAAAGACAGATATGGAATTGGAAGCTCTATGCATGTAGTTGGGGCTTATAAACTATGAGCATTGCTGTAAGCCTGTCAGGTGGAACTCTCACAATGTCTGTATTTCGGTCTTTTCTTTTGGTCTGGGAAATGGGCCTGGATATGTATTTTCCATCCTTTTGCCTGGGAGCTATAGGCCTGGCTGCTAACATACTTAGAAGAACCAAGGAAGAGGCTGTGTGTCTCTCTGGTTCATGTAAAAGCTAACAAGCAGTCATCAGCCTTTTCCTGTTTTTCGGTTCCTCCCCACATCTACTCTCAGTGACATTCAGAGCATCTTCTGAACCTCTGCATGTATCCACTACAGCAAATGGCTTATTTGTTGATAGTCTTCCCGGGTTTAGGTTTCAGTGTTTTCAGTGATTTCTGGTCCACGAAGTCAGTTACCACTCAACCATTCAACCATGTTCCCAACTTCCCAGAATGTGTTGAACATGTTTCTTCTGCGAACCTATCCAAATCTCTTTGTCCTAATGGGGTTGTGCCTGCTTAAAACTTCTGCACTGTCATTTTAGGAGTTTCAAAAAGCAACAGTGATGAACACATGTATTCAGTCCTCCACTTTCAATTGGAAGTTTCTATAATCCCTAGTCTACTTATGTCCTTGGTGAAGCCTCCCTAACATTTCTAGTTAATAATGGATTACTTTGTTAAAGATTGTTAAAGAATCAAAGTCCTTTCTAATCAGAGCACCATTCTCATTTATTTTACATTCAGTAGTTTTTTTCCCAATGTGTATGTCTTTCACAAGATACTGTGACCACTTATTTTTGCTTTATCTAGATCTACATCTGTCAAAGTGTCAAGCAAGTAAGAGATGTTCAGTAAATTATTGGTTGAATAAACATTTTTCTAAAAATATTCATATTTTTCAAATTTATTTATAGCTTTAAAAATTATTTACATGCATGTAAAATAGTTTATGTAACCATTTCCCTATAGTTGTATAGTTGGATATTTAGGTATTTCAAATTTTAAAATAAAATTTGGTGAGCTTTTTTGTGCTTATTTCCACAAAGTAGACTTAATACAATTGTTTTTGAGGCTCTGGACATATATTGTCAACTTATTTTTAAGTTTCATGCCAGTTTACACTGCCACTGGCAATGTTTGCCCATTTGTCATTCTTAATATTATTTTCATTTAAAACTCTTTTACAATTTAAAGTTTTGCAACCATATTTCAACTTTATTTTAATGTTAATTGAATATATCTCCATTAGTGCCAGTTTTGTAATATTATGATAATATGTTATCTTACTAGATAATTAATGACTTACTTTTAGTCTTTTGTTCTTATTGCCTTTGATTTGCAATTATGCTTTATTTACTTGAATCAAACTTTTTCATATTCTGTGTTCCTTGATGTTTCTTAGTATGTTTCTTATTATAGATTGGATTAAAATTTTAAAATTTGTAAATAATTATTAGGTGAAAATTTTATGATGGGATCCTGGTTTAAGAGTGAGTTAATTAGATTAATTTCCCTGGAAACTAAAGTAGATTGATGGCTTTTATTCACTATACATAGGTAAGGTATGATTCTATTGCTCTCTTAAGATCTGGTACTTTGGATCTAAGGGTCTTTTCTACGTTTGTATGATCTTATTCTTAGGCTTTTATGAGGCATGCATTGAGATTTGGGAGTGAGGTCAGGAATGACTGTCCTGCCCCTTGGATCTGAACAGAGATTGGAGTTTTTCAAGGTTGGTAAGGACCACATTCTAAGTGGATTTTACCAGACTTCCTATGAACCCCTTTTTTTTTCTTTTCTAACTGGATTTGGAAATAAAGGTGAAATGTAGATTTTAAAAAAATATTAGGAAAGCCTACCAAGCCAGTGGGAGCAATACTTTATTTAAAGCACATAAGAAGGAAATATTGATCTTTCCTTTAAGGGTGTGTATATATGTGTGTGATGTATATATATATATATATATATATATATATATATATATACACACACACACACACACAATATATATATATATATATATATAACATACATATCATCTATGAGCACTTGATATATGACAAGCACTGTTCTAATAACTCTACATGTATGCTAATTTAAATTCTCTTAACTAAGAGGTAGATATCCAGCTGGGTGCTTGTGGTGGCTTATTAACAATAATCGCCCAAGTTTCAGTGCTAGTAAGTGGTGAAACTTCGTAGCTCTTGAGTTTGAGCTGTTAACCACTGCACCATACTACCTTTCTTATTAATTGGTCTAATGTTAATTCTAACCCAGGTTCTTTATGATTCTAATATGTGGTTTACCGGTAAGTGGTGCTTTTTTCTATTAAAAAGAGTTGACAGAACATGTGATATTGTTCTCTAGCGTATTCTCATCACTAATGAGGAATGGGTTGGTATCATGGTATCATTAACTGTGAATGTTGGGTCTTTGGAAATCATTTTTTGGATATATTCATTAAGTAAAAGAAAATAGTTACAGAAAAGAGGAAAATTTATTTTGGCAAAGGGCAAAAAGCAGGACTTGTCTTCCTCTTTTCCCCATACATAAGGCATTTAGAATGAACTGATAAAAACTTGTTCTGTAATTTTTCCACTTAGAGAATAGCCTTCCTGTGTCCTACATAAAACACATATTTAGTTACTGTGCTTTTGATTGAGTTCACAGTTCACCTAATGGAATGAGATATTTCATTCATCCATTAATAAATATTTGAGAGCCTGTTATGCACTAGGCTCTGTTTTAGTTGCTAGAGATATAGTCGAGAACAAAAAAAGAGAAAGACCTGCCTTTATGGATCTCCTGTTTTAATGAAGGATAAACACAAGAAGAAGCAGTGCTGTGAAGAAAAAAAGTGTCAAAGGGAGAGAGAAAGAAAGAAGCTGCTGTTTTAGACAGTGTGGCCTGTGATGGCATCTCTTAATGACCTGAATGAAGTGAAAGTTGCAAGTTTTGGTCATATCTGGGCAAATGCATTTTATGCAGAAAGAAGAAGAAATATACAGATCCTGAAATGAGAATATGACTTGCATGGTTGAGGAATAGCAAAGAGGTTGAATGGTAGAGGATGAAGGGCCAGATATTTGTTATATTCCAAGTATAGGAGGGTTTTGAGCAATAGAGCAACATGAGCTGACCTAGGTTTTAAAATGATCACACAGGCTGCTGGATGGACACTAGACTGTTAGGTAATTCTAGTAGCCTGTGAAGAAATGGGGATGGCTTGGGCTAGGGAAACAGTGAAGGAGCTGGTGAAGAGCACTCCAGTTTGGGTCTGTGTTAATAGAGTAGGCAAGATTTGATGACAGATTCGTGTACAGATTAGACAAAGTGAGGGGTAATATTAACCCAGAGTTTTGGGATGAGCATCCAAATGGAAGACAGTGCTATGTACTGATCTGGAGAAGTGTGGGTTTGAGGTAGAGAGGTTACAGTTAGAGATAATAAATGGGGACTCATCTGCTTAGAGATGATGTATGCAGTTCTGGTGGTAGATAATATCACCTAGGGAGGCCATGTAGAAAAAGAAATCAAATCCCAGTATTAAATATTGGTGCTTAAACATTTAAAGGTTCAGAAGAGGAAGAGGATATAGCAAAGGAGAGTTAAGGAGTGGTTGGTGGTAGAGGAGAACCAAGGAAGCATGATATCCAGAAAGAGAAATGGGTGCTACTTCATCAAATGGATATTTTCTTGTTACTAGAGACTTCTTTCTAATTTCACATTTCCAGTTTAAAAGTAGGTTTAAATCCAAGGAAAAATGACATAAGTGTAATTTTTATCATCACTATTTTGTAAGTTCTTTTTATTGGTAGTAAGTAATTATTTTGGAGAAAGAACTAATTCAGGTACGTGTGAATAGTCTTTAAAGTTGGCTTAATTTATTACATATCTTTGTTAAAATTTTAGTAACTGGTAATTTGTCTATATAAGTGATAAGTTGTATGTAGTTGTGATAGTTCTTAGTGTGTTTTGTTGCTCAAATATACATCGAAAAATGGCTAACATGAATTGTCTATTGTACAAATCACTGTTAAAACTATAATAGACTAATAAGATAATTTTAAGATACTGTAGATTATTTGCTGACACCTAAGAATAAATATATTTTATCAAAATTACTTGTTCTAAATTTCATAATATTTTAATGTAAAAGATGTGTCAAGAGGTAATGTATACTCATTATTTATAGATATATTAAAACCATCATATTATACTTTATGATATTTTCATAATAATGCATGAGCAATTTGCCCAAATTTATTACTAAAGGTCTATTTGTAAGATTAGATTCTTCTGGGACAACAAAAAACTCTAAAGCCTCTTAAACAAAATAGAAGTTTATTTCTCTTATATAAACATAGCACTCCTAGAAGTGTTATGGGAATTTTCATGAATCTAGGCTCCTGTGTTATTCTGCTATCCTTAGCACCTAACTTCTGTCTCATGATCATAATACAGCTGCTTCAGTATAGCCATCTCATCTGAATTCCAGCAAGCAGGAAAAAGGTAAAGAAGATCTTCCCTTTTAAAGGATACTTCCCGAAACTGTACATACCAATTTTGCTTTACATTTCATTGGCCAGACATTACGCACTTGGGCACACACATGTACAACTATAAGGAAGGCTAAGAAATTTAGTTTTTTTACTCTGTACAGCCCTGTGCCTATCTAGCATTTGGGAGTTCTGTTGTTAACAGGAAAACAGGTGTTATTGTACAACTACAAGTCTCTGCATCACAGGCCTTTTGGACAATAAGGAGAAATTGATTTCACAGCAATGTATTTTTTCCTGTATGTTATCTAATATACAATAGAATAATTCTCTTACGTTTTTTAATGGCTGAATTTGCCCTATAACTAGACATACACACCTTTCTCTGTATTATGTTACCAAGGGGAAGTCGTTGTCAGATAGACATTAAGAGTGTGGAGCCAAACTGCCTGGGTCCAAGTCCTGTCATAGCAATCTGCAGTGCTATAACCTTGGGCAAGGTTTTTCACCTTTTGTGGCACAGTGTCTTCATCTTCAAATGGGAAGCTGATATGATAGTACCTAACTCATAGGATTGTTGTGAGGATTAAATAATTGGTTATAAAGAACTTAGAAAAGTTTCTGGCACATAGTGAGCCCTCAAATGTTAGTTGTTATCAATTGGCGGGTCCTTAGTGAGAGTAGTCTTAATACTATCCTAAGTAAACTATAACTGTAAAAGTTAACTTGTAAAGATGCATTGATAGTTTCACTGTAGTAGAGGGAAAGTAGTTGGGTAATTTTAAAATAGTCTAAATTTGTTTATTTCGTTTTGGAGTATTTTATTAGCTATATTGAGAGATTTTCCAGTTTGGAGATCTATATTTTAGAACATACTTTGTACTTTTGTGTATATATGTACAAATATATATCCATTTGCAAATAGGCATCTGTCTTTTGAACTTCCACATGTGGTATGCCTTTTAAGTCCCTTCAGAGCCAAGAAGTCAAAAAACGATTAGCAATAAAGTATTTTGTTACCTGTGCCTTGGGATAAATAAAGTGAACAATGAATCTGTTAGAGGATAATTACATGGCAATTGAAAGTTGAGTGTTTTTTGAAATAGAGGAAGGCGTTAGGGTTTTGCTCAGTTTACCTTCCTAGGAAGTCTTGCTTGAATCCCTGGACTTGGTTAACTACTCCTTTGTGGTTTTAATATAGCACAATGTACATAATTCTTTCCATACTTGGCAGGTTATATTGGAATTGTATATTCGTGTCTGCACTACAACATCATAAGCAGAGACTGTCTCTCTCACTCATATTCTCAGCCTCCCACACACTGTCAGCATGCAGAAATTAATGAACTTGTTATACTGAACAGCATCACAGGTTGCCACTTTCACAGGAGTTTTTATTTTCAATCTCAAGTCAGAAATAACAGTAATTCTTTTATTGGCCTTATATTATTCTGTAAATGTGGTCATCTGCAACAAGATGTTTAAAAATAGGCATATTTCCAAAATAAGCTATGCTAACTTCAGACACAGTAATGCTCTATGCTATTGAAATCCAGTTTAGGACAGCTCTGCTTCCTAACCTTTGTATCTTGTACATTTCTGTGCATGTTCTCCTATTTCTCACTCCATACTAAGACACCACAATTTCTAGGATTTTAGATTATGACAACTTTATTTAAGAGCTCATTTAGTTAACTAATGTCATACTGCATGAAACTCAGGAGTAAATAAGAAGTGGTAAATTGTCCTTTGAAGGACAGTAACATTTATTTTAACTCTGGAGTCTAAAAAGAAAATGTGCTATGGTAAAGTTAGAACTCCAATGAAGTGTGTGTGTGTGTGTGTGTGTAAATGTCAACATTGGATTATCTTTGCCACTCGCTCTTACATTGGTAAATGATCAAGTTCTTTAACTTCATAATTAAATCAAAACCAAACAAACAATGTCCATCTTGTATGGGATATTTGAATATAATAAAGGGCCCTAGAAGTGTAGAGTGCTTGCAGAGGTAGTAAAGGAAGATGCAGCTAGTCTGTACTCCTTACTAATCATTGTCAAAGCCATTTAGGTATTTATTGGTCACCTTTCTGGTGGCAATACATTATATGCTATCCAGTGTCTTTTTAAAGGGACTGTGCTGAAAGTTGCTAAAATGCAATCTCACAGACATTTAATTTTTAGATTTCTAAATGGATTTTAATGTACCTTTCAAATAGTCTATCAGAGAGCCAGGCATTAGAGAAAAATCTTGTATTTTAATAGACTAAAAACAATGATTAGCCTTGCTGTTGGCATTTAGTCAAATAAACGTTACAGTATAAAAATGCTGGATAAACCATTATATGTTCAGGCATACCTTTTTTTCCTTTTCCACAGCAGTGCAAAGTACTGTTGTCCTATCTGCAATTAGTACATGCTAAATTCTTAAATGAAGAATGACTCAAAGGAAATACTTATGCTACCATGTTCTTAAGCTTTAACATTTTCATTTTTTATATTTTTATTTCATATCATTTATAAACTTTGAACAAGTTAAATTTCCAATAATACTTTTAATAATACATTTAAGGTGTTTTTATTAAATTTCTTTATTTAAATACAATTATATAAAATAATATCAAATTAAAACCGCAAGTCATGATGAGTTTTTGCTGCTTTTTAAAAAGATTTTGGTTGCTTTTTTATTTAGGGATAGACGTTCCTTTCCTTTAAATTTTGGAAAAAGAGATCTGTAGAGAAAATTATGAACAACTTTGAAAATATTAATTTGAACATCCTATGTTAAGTTTTAAAGACTAGAATACCTAAGTTGTTTGTACATTTCGAGGCAAATAGCGTTTATTCTATAGGTATGGCTCCCAAATCACATTGTGCTGTTATGATCTAGGAACTAGAGTTAACTGTTTTTGTTTTCAATTTTCAAAGATAATTTTAGTTAATATACTTTGAGTTAAACATTACCTTTTTAGTTCTTAAGAAATATACTATGCTCAATAATTTCCTCCTTATGCCCCTTCCCTTTTTTCAATTTTTGAATAGCATAATAATCTTCAAACTTTATTTTCCTGTCTTTTTAAAGGTCGATTGAGTTATCCACATCCAGGAACTGACAATCTGTTGATGTTAAATGGTAAGTTGTATAAAACATTTTATTTTTCCAATTGGTTTACATAAATAAAGGTGATTGAATACATTATCTAAACCTTCCCCATATACATGGTAGTCATTTTATAAGAATAAAAATAAAGCTACAGCTCTTCCTGTAAAGAAGGCAGAATTGGGAGTTTGAGTGTATTTTGGCTGGCAAAGTAGTTGAAGTGTTTACTTCAATGATCATAGACTTTGGAGACAGTCCTGAGTTTGAATATTGGCTTCCCAGTTTATGGGTATGACCTTGGTCAAGTAACCTCTGTGAGCTTTAGCTTCCCATCTGTTAAATGGCAATAAAATCTCAAGGCTTATTATGAGAACTAAATGAGGTAATGTTTGCAAAGTGTATAAAATGTATTAACTTAATTTAGCACTTGTGCCTATTTATGTTCAACTAAGTAATATACTGGTGATTCTGCAAATACCGTGGTCACAGTAACTTAATTTATTGTAACTAGAAAGTTTACAACGTGAAGTTCACAGAGTTAGAAAAAGAGTAAATAAACTTTTCATTAAAACATTCTTTCTGTTGGGTAAACATTGTATTCAGAGAGTCACAGCACTTAACATATCCATGACTGTGGGAGCAGACATGGAGGATTAAAATATCCCTCACAAAGGTATTTTTAAATCAGAAGGTGGGTGATGAGCGGGAAGTAGGAAGAAGTAATACTAGAGATAGCATGTACTTTAAAATATGTAATTGTATCATTAGAATGACTTGACTCTTCTATTTCAATGAGAGCTTTGTTGGAAAAAAGATGACAATGAAGTTGGGGGACAAAGGCTGAAAAAAAGACCAATGTAAAACTACACCCTGTGAACTAATATTAAGTAAACATTGTAGAAACAGAAAGGTGGTAATAAAGTCCAGGCTACCTAGATTGTTACGTGGATAGGATTTTGGAATGAAAAAGCAAAGTATCACCTTGCAAATGAGGTCATTGGTTCATTCAGAGTTTGACCGTTAAGTATTGAGTTGCCTACCACATGGCAGCCTAGTCTAAGCATTGGGTTATCTATTAGTGAAGATCGTTAAGGATGGTTAGAGATAGAATTGTCAAGGTATTAACACTGGGGCCAGACTGTGCACTCTAGGCTGAAACCACGTCCAGGCTAGACCTCACAACAGTCCAGTAGGCCAAGTTTATGAATTCAGTGAATCACGATATTTACAAAGACTTTAACCAAAAAGTTACTAGAAATCATATTCCAGGACTGCAACATTTTTTCTACCACAAAATTAAAAAAAACGCATCATTTGAGTAGCTGGCCTCTGAACTCTTAAGTCTATGACTAAAAATTATGTTGTTGTTTGCAAAACGGAAAATAGATAATAATTTTTATTATTCTTGTGGCTTGAATTATAAAATGATGATAGGTTTAGGTAACATTAAATTATTTATATATTGATTCTTCCTTAAATACTTTCCTTTTGAAACATTCTTTGTGGTAAATAAGGATCATTCACATTTCTATTTTAAATTCTATGAAAAGCAATTCAGTTGAAAATTTTGAATTTGCCAGTGTTTCACATATCCAGTTAAAATCCATATGAAGGAAAGTACTCTGAGATAATCTGTTAGATCATTCACAGACATTCTTAGATTGCTAAATGCATATTAATCTAGGATAATTCAGAAGTATATTGTAATCACAATAGGCTATGTCAGTTACATGTGAGCACAGAGCTTAGTAGCTACACTGTTTTTTACAACTTCTGCAACTAAACGTTATTAAACTAATTGATTTCATCAGTTGCTTAAGTCCCTTATAAATAATCCACATATTATATTGAAAGTGTTTTATTACATAGTAGATACAAGCATATTTTATTTCAGGAAAGAGTTGCATCTTGTGGACAAATCTGCTTTTTTATTATGTGAGCCCTCTTCACATTCTGCCCTTTCAGGGCCATGATGCATACTCAGTATACTAAACCATACTGGAAATTCTGAACCTTCTCTGGTAAGGGACTGGGAGGATAAAAGATGATGAAACTAGGACATTCAAATATGTTTAAGTCAGCAGAGACAATTTGATCCAAAGAGAAAAAATTTTTTTTGCTCATTTGAGATCATTGGTTAAAAGAGCAAGCAAGAATCAGAAAATTGCTTATATTTATAGGACAAAGACATATTTGAATATGAAAGATTTAAACGATTTTTTGTAGACATCAAGGTTATTGAAGTGAGATGTAGGCAAAAGGCACTAAAACGTAAGGGGAAATATTTTTAAAGCTACTTTTTAACTGTTGTAATTCAACTGTATTCTTAGTGTATTTTCTCCCTGAGAAATATGGGAGTTAAGTGATGTTAATAGCAAGCCTGTGCCTATACTCAATTATTCTTAAATATTTTCAACTGATTAAAGAAGTTGTAGCATCTGCATACATAGGCCTGCTTTTGAAATCATTACATTTTTAGCATGTCACAGATTTAACTCACTATTAGGAAGTTGATTAAATAAATTGTATTGTTTAACCAATAAGCATAACTATTATTATTGACTGTGAAAAATCAATATTTGGTAATAAAATATACATTCGTGTTTTTTTGGTGGCTTAACAGTAGTACATAGTAGTTGGTACTGCAGACTCTGGAGCCAGATTATCTTTTGAGTTTAAACTTGTTTGCTATTTCTAGCTGTGTGACCTTGGGCAGCTTACCTAACTTCACTTTGGCTCAGATTTTTTACCTCTAAAAGAGAGAGAGCATGCTGTCTGCCTCAGGGGAATTGTTGTGAGACGTGAATGATTCATTCATGTAAAATATGTGTTTAGAACAGTTCCTGAAAGTAAAAGTTATCTGTGGCAGTGGGTGATGATGAGCAGTGCCAAAAACGGCTTTGAAAGAGTAAAAATTGTGTCCTGTGAATAGATGAAGTTGGATCTGTTTACTTTGGCTAAAATAAAATTAGAGTAGACCTAACTGATATATAGTGAACAAAGAAGGCTTGTTTTATGTTATTGCAGGGAGAGCCTAACCAAAACTTTGTGAAGGAAGCTGTATAGGGACAAATTTGGATCCATAAAAGCAGTTTCTTAAAGTATGGCGTGCTTGCCCTGTGTTGTTACTCAAGATGACTTTTGATGGTGCACAAATACACGTTAAAGTCAATGTATGACTATTACTATTTAAGGTCATTCCTTAGAAAATACAGAACTGGCAGAAATCTGTGATGTTACAGTCCATTGAATGAAAAGAAATATATAAATATTAATTGTTATACAGATAAGACAAACATTGTAAAGGTTTTATGACCCTATCTTCCTAGTTAATTAGAGTTCTGGTTAAACTTTTAAATATTCTTTTAAGTAAAGGATAAACAGAATGGCATAAAGGTCAGGAAGGTGGTCAAACTATTAGGTAAAACTATGAAGTACTTCTGGCAAATCTTTAACTCTGAGCCTCTTTTAACTCAGTATAGAAAAAGAGGTATAATCCCGCACCCACATCTCATGAAGTTGTATAGATTTTAAAAATTTAAATAAAAAATGCCATGGAAATATAACTGCAAGCAGCTCCTACTTCTGAACAGATCAGATTCCTCAAATCACATGGAAATGAAGTTGAATTGACTGGTGGAGACTGCCACTGTTTCAAATTATATTGGGTTGTCGGAAAAGTCATGACGCATTTTTGCAACGAAAAACAAAAAATACGTCATGACTTTTCCGACAATCCAGTAATTCAGATATTGTAGAAGCGTACAATTTTAACATTTGAGAAGCTCTTTAGGAAAGTCACATTATATAGGAATGGGTAAATTGTCTGAAAATGAAAGATACTATCTGAAGTTAGAATGACAGCTTGAATGTTTATATTTCTAAGTGTATACATCTTACACTTTTTATTATTAGTAGTTAAAAACAATACAAAACAAAATAAAAACCCTCTGTTTTTCACAGTAGTGAGCAGCAATACAAAATGATGTATCATTCACGTATTCATTTCTATTTGGATTATGTTGTACTCCCCTTTACACTTTCCCGAGGAATATGCATATAGCTTACGTTTTTATTAATACATATGGTTTTTCAGAAGGAGAACAGACAGAGCAGAAGTATGGGGGGATGGTATTAGCAAGCTAGTTTGAAATTTAAATTTGCAGTTATTAACCACATACAGCCATGTTTGTAATCAAGAGGTTGGTATACTTTGGGGAAGAAAGTAGTTATGTGTATCTTTTAATTGAGAAAATTTACTCAGAAATGCGATTTTATTTCTGAAGGTAGGTATTCTTAGTATGCTATATTAAGCCATGAAAATAGGAAACTTGAGTATATTGTCAGTTCTTTTTTTATGCTGATGGAAGTGAGGGGAGTATATAACAGATATATTTTGGATTTTGAAAAGGATTATGATGGGGTAGGGGAATGGGTATATTGCTCTCTTGGCTTTTGGCTCAAGTATTTTGGGTTTTTTTTAAAGATTTTATTGGGGAATTTGAGGGAACAGCATTGGTGAATAGGGGAAGGGGAACAGACAAGTTGCTGTCCTTTTGTTCTTCAGTCTAGTTGTGCAGGACGTCACTTCACTGGCCCATGTTGGTATTGTATCATTGCTCTCTTCTCGGGTGAGGCAGTTGCTCGCCGGCCATTGGACAGCCTCTCATGGTGCCTCACGACAGCTTCACTGGCTGCCGGCTGCTCACACTGGCTGCCAGCCACACACGGTAGCTTATGGCAGCCCACTGCAGCTTCACTGCAGCCTACGCCGTCACCGGCGACTCCCAGCAACCCAGCTCCAGGTCGAGCTGTTGTTCACCATCTTAGCTGTAAGAGGGCACAGTGTCACTGTGGGATCCGAACCGGCGGCCCTGCTGCTCAGAGCTCACGCTCCCAAGCCAACTCTTAACCACTGAGCCACTTGGCTGGCCCTGGCTCAAGTTTTTAGAGTAAGAAATAAAAATTTATTTGGTTTCACACCAAGAGAACTTTAACCTATAAGTATTTCCAGCTGACTTGGTATGTTTATCTGTCCCTCCAGCTGCAGTAAGAGCCAATACAAAGACCCTAAGGGCAATATTATAATTAATCTATTTCTTTTTTGCAGCTATGGGTTAGAACCTAGTAATATTATTAGTACCCCAGGACCAAATTGTAAAGCCACTTGTATAGGAAAGGCCTTCAGCCGTTTCTCACAGCCTTCTTATTATCTTCATTAAAAAAAGAAAGAAAGAAAAAGAAAAGTTATGTATATAAGTAGTATATGATATACTACTCGGAATAGGAAATGTTTCACTTGGTTTAGCTTCATCTGCAGTCAGTTCTATTTTTGTGATGGAGAGACTTGGAATCTGAGAGTTGTCCAAAAAATAAGTAAAATATCTCTTTATATGATTCTAAAATCCCTCAGGTATGAGACAGTTGGAGAAATTCTCTGAATAATTGTGTTCAAGCCTAGGAATGAGATGAAATTTATGATGCTGTGAACATTCATTTATTTTCATGGTTTTAGTTTTGAGTAGCATCAGCTAAGAACCTAACAGCTAAGAACATAAACTGGCTATGATAACATTAATTTTCTCAGTAAGTCAAGAATTATATACCACATTATGACTTCATCATAATTCATAATTTGTCTTTTAATGAGAATAGTTTAATTTGCTTTATAAATGTTTGAGCCTCTACAGCCATGAATGAGATGCCGCAAAGCAAATTTATACTGAATTAATATTATTAGACCATGCCTAGGCATAAGCAGGAGACCAACTCATGAGACTTGTACTGTGAAGTGTTTGGGGGCCTAGTGACCATTTCCAGGCTAACACAACGTTAAAGACTTCAAGGAATTTGCTCTTCTATAGCATGTTCTTGATAGCTATATTAACATTCCTATTTTATTGTTCTGATTTTCCACAGCTGATGTCCCATCTCTTTGAGACTCTGTTTTTTTTTAAGGCCTTTATAAGTCTTAGAAGACCTAGACAACAAAATTCTTAATGACAGTTCCACCCCTACCCTCACCCTAAACTAATACATAGGTCAGGTAAGCTCTATGTAAATTACAAACACACACACACACACACACACACACACAAACACATAACGTGTATATATGTAAATATATAAAAACCATTTATGTATATACATTCAGGTAAGCTATGCAGGTCACATAAGTCTCTAGAGCAGCGGTTCTCAACCTGTGGGTCGTTCATTCACAGGGGTCTCCAGGTACTCATATGTGGGCGTATCTGCATGTGGTCCTGGAGACAGATAGAAGAGCGGTGTCTCGGTTCCTAAGACCATAGAAAATACGAAAATATGTGTTTTCCCGATGGTCTTAGATGACCCCCGTGAAAGGTTGAGAACCGCTGCTCCAGAGCCTTGAGGTGATTGGCGTTTGTGGACAGGTTAAGTCTGCTGTAGATTTTATAGCTAAATAAAAACAGTAGAATGGCATAGTTGCAAATGAAGTTATTTTGTATAAAGACTCTGATGTAGGCCTTATACTTATTGACTTATTTCTTGAAGTGTTAATGACTAAAAGTTGACCAGTTTGTTTATCCCCCTTTATATTATAGGGGAATTAATGCTGCATTTTCTCACCTTGTAGACACATTTATATTAAAGGCTTAGCATAAAATTTAAAATATATTTTTTAAAACTTCAATTATAGAATGTATTTAATGATGTGAAATATTTTATTTTGATCTTCAAGTTTTATATACTTTTGGGGAGACATTTCTGACTTTTAATATCTATTTGGATTTGAGATTTATTCAATATCATTTTCTTTCCAGCCCTAAAAATCTATGAACATGAAATAAGATCTGAATTTTAACAGTCATATTTTGGTTTACTGCTTTGGTTTTATATATTAATGCCAGGGTAAAAGTGCTCACCATATACTCAGATTTGGGCGGAGGAGTTATTTAAAAACAAGTTGTGAATTTTATCCAAATGGTAGTTTCTTATGAAAAATAAATTGCAGTATTTTTTTTTCTTCATAAAGAGTTACGTAAATTGCTAGTAACATTGATTAAAATGCCTTTCTACTTCTATAGTATTTAACATGTACTATTATGGTATTAATAATGATTTGTATTTGAGTCCCTCTTACCCCAGAGGTAGAGACATAAGCACTTAGATAGCTGTTATAAAATGTACTAAAATAATAGAAAGCATTATTAGCTAGAGTACGTCATTAATCATTTCTTCAACTAAGCAAGTTTGAATATGGACTAAATTTTTTACTTTGTCTTCCGGTACTTTTTTCATGCAGGGCTTAGTATAATGTGAATTAGATCTGAATAGCTATTTGTTGGACTATATATGCTGTATCACTCTTTATAATAAATAGAAAAATAAGGATTTAATTCAAATTATTCCCATTTATTGGAAAAATTATTTGTGATGCTATTTAACTGTAAACTGTTATATATTCCTACCCTGATCTGATGAAAGAAATATTTCTTCATGAATTTCAACATGAGAATAAATTGTATATTTCCTGTTAATTTGTTTTTATGTAATTCAGATGATATCTGTAATTAAAGTGCTTTATAAATGATAAAACATCATGCAGATGTTTTATGGTAACATTGTCATATCTCTGAAAACAAAGTAGCACTAATTTTCAGATGCCCACATAGCTTTTCATATCACAAATATTTGTATATGTGGGCTTATTTTTAGTTCTGACATTTTACAATTTGTCCTTTGTTTACATGCAGCAAGGAGTTATGGGCGAAGACGAGGTAATTCATTTTTGTTTGCTATGGTATAACTGTTTCTAATTGGGTTTTGCTGATCAGTGTTGTAATTATCCCAGATTTTCTATGCAATGTCTGAAAACTCACAGAAGAATTGTGTTTTGATTTGAGCACTTGTCAGTTTTCAATCCTAAATCTCTTAACTTCTAAAGCACATTTTCATACTAATATGGTTAATAAAACCCTTTTTAAACTGTCCAGATTTTAACTATTTTTTAAAAGTTATTTTTATACCTTTTAAAATAAAGCTGTCATTTATAGTTTGCTTAAGAAATATGTTTAATAAATACTAGAGAAGGTGACATGCAATATGATTTTCAGCTCTCTAAATCTATAAGTGTCTTATCTATGGTATATAATTTACAACTAGTTTATTAGTTTTATGTTTTACCCAGTTGAAATAACAAATACCAAATAGATTATTGCTAACACTGATATATAGAAATCATGTTGCTAATATTTCTCTGTCTTCTAAGAATATAACCCTTTTCCCCCACTCCCCCCCTCTCCAACACGCACACACAGTTACCCTCTCCCTCACAGCAGTCTTCCCCTCAGGGTTCTTATTATCTTAAGGAAAAAGCTAGGACTGTGTGATGCTGGACTATTGAGCTCCCTAGGAAAGCAGCTGACATTTTCTGTGGCTTAAACTCTGCCATTTTTTCATGTGCCGAATTTGAGAGGGAGAAAAGTAGATGGGATGAGAAGAAGCAAAAGTAACTTTATACTACTAGATTATTTTCTAAGTGAACAATAATCATGATATTTATATAGTTGTTATAAGTGCCAACCTTAAATAGAAAGGATTTTCCTTGACCCCTGAAATCTCCCTTGAGCCATGGAGGACAGACAATAATAATAGTGCTCTTTGATAAATTTTATATATGTGTGCAAGTGCTTCAATTTCTTTTTATCTAATCATGAGTGCATGTACTTTGAAAACAAACAAGCAAAAGCATTTACCACCACTGATGACAGAAACTAGTATTTTATATTTTTAAGTAATATTTCCAGTTTTGTATTTTATGTTGTCTGAATTTAACTTCATTTTTGGAATCTGGTTTCTTCAAACGTTTGACTGAATTTGATTCTTTAGTTTTCTAACTAAAAAAAAAAAAATTAGAGCTATAGAAGCTCCAGACTTAGAAAACTGAAGCTAAGTTACATTCTAAAGATGGTTCTTAGCAACTGAGAAGAGTATCAGACTGGTACCTTTTAACCACCAAGGGGACCGCTTTTACAGGCTTCATGCTTTAGATGTGGTCCATCAAAGGAACTGCATTTATTCATTTATTTAGTCATTTTCCTTTTCTAAAAGCAAAAAAAAAAAAACCTCATATTCAAATTTGTTGTTCATGTGGGATGTGTCACACTGAGTTGGTATAATTTTTGCCAAAAATAAGATATGGCTCTTTACCAACACTGGTAGACAAATAGTGCAATTTTCACAAGACTTTTTGAGTTTGTAGTCCAGTTCAGAAAGAACTATTTTTGATTCTTACTTGCTACCTGACTCACCTTTAAACCCAGGCACAAAATCACTGACTTATACTGGAAGCAATTAAAAAAGAGCAAAGATTTCTTTCCCTGCTTTTCAGTCAGAACCTGCTCCTACTCCTACATATTTTTCTAGCCATAAATAGTTCGTCTGCTTCAGAGCTGCCTAGGGGACAGGATTAGAAAGGCGAAGACTCTCACATGGAGAGCTGACTTGAATATATTGAAAACTATCTTTTTGTATTTATTGTCTGTTTAATGTCTTCCATTCCATTCTGAGAGTGAAATATCAGTCTGGGGTTGGAGTAAAGGGAGAAGTGAAGTATACCTTAAGCTCTCTCTCTCAATTTAAGATGTTTCTGTATTGTAATCTGTCCCTTTAATAAAGGATTAAAGGGTTGCTGTGCTCCAGAAGGAATAAAAATGTGTAGAGTATTTTAAATAGTAGAAATAAAGAATCTTTTTAAATTACTGATACGAACCACAAAGCAATCTTTATCTAGTGGGTAAACCCAAAGCTTGAGTTAATAGATTACAAATGGAATAAGATAGGAGAAATAATTTTAAAGGGAGTAAAAGTATGGAAGTTCAACTAGAGAGCTTGGATTTATTCATACTGTTTAGTTATTCAGATTTATGTGCTATAATAATTAAGGAATTTGTAATACAGCATACCAATGTATTGCTTTAAAGTTGATCCAGGATTTTCTGATTTGATTAGATTTAATTTGAATTCATTTGATTTGTAAACAATCTTGTGAAGTAGCCAGGGTAAGTGTATACCGCATATTGTCACCACTACCAAATCCTTTTGTGATGAAATAAAGGCTGAAATCCTTCATCTTTGATAAATACTTTTGATAAATGTCAGAGAATGGGCAAAATCTCCAAAGCATGAAAAAAAAAAAAAAGACATTGTTCAGCAAACTATGACCCACAGGCCAAGCCTTCTGTTTTGGTAAACAGAGTTTTATTGGAACACATTCGTTTACTTTTTGCCTACTGGCCTTGGAACTACAATGATAGCAAAGGTGAGTGGTTGCAATGGAGAATGCATGGCCTGCAAAGTCTAAAATAGTTACTCTCTGGCCCTTTACAGGAAAAATGTACTGACCCCCTCCTCCTTGAAAAGATTGACTCTGCTTGCTCTATACCTATACCAATTCTTAAACGAAATTGTAGTGAACTTTATTTTAAGGCAAATATATTATGTCTAGAAATTAATTTACAGATACGTGTAGGGTACTAGGTTATAATTGATTTTTTAAGTTTACTTATTCATTCTGTATGAGGGAAGGACAAACCTATTATTGGGTCAGAATATTTTCAAGTGATAAGTGTACTTATAGCTCCATTCTAAGTTTTTTGGAAAAACATGTCTGATCAGTCAGTGATTCTGATTAAACAGGTGATGTTCAAGAGAGCTCAGTCCTGGACTTACTTCTTTTGTTTTGAAACTTTTTTTATCCTTGTATATTAAATAAAAATCATGCCATCACTTTGGTGGGTTATCTACCCCAATAGAGAGGCTGCTCTGTCTTAGAAGATGGGAAGAATATTCATATTCATGCTTAATTAATATAGTTTGTGTTTTTATTTTTAAAATAATATTCAGTAAATGAAAATACAGAATAATACAATAAGATCAAAGAACCATGTGAGATCAAAGAACCATGCTTAGCTTCAAGCTGTAAGTTGACTAATTTTATGTAAACGTTTTCATTTTCTCTCCTGCCTGCTCCCATTGATATGTTAGGATATGTCTTTATCCTGAGTTTCCAGAATTAGGTTAAAATCTGAAGTCAAGTATAATTACTAATGTTTGGGCATATTAGCATAACCACCACAGTCACAATCCCACTGTAATCTTGGTTATAACTAATCTCATATTACATTATATTAATTCTTATATTTTCTATTTGTACCTTTTGCTATAACAAAACTTGGATTTGCCTTTCATTTGTGTGTTTGTAGGTATGTTTATACACATGCATGTGTGTGAATAGTTCTACATTTGTTAAAGAAATAAAATCTCTAACTTAAAAACAAAACTTCCCACAAAGAAAACTCCAGGCCTAGATGGCTTTACTGGAAAATGAACCAGAATTTAAAGAACAAAGAACAGCAATTTTATAGAACTATTCAGTTCTGTATTTATTTATTCATTTTTGTATTTATTTATTCATTTTTGTATTTATTTAGTTCTCTATATTATATATATTTTTTCTTATGCCAATTTCAAAGGTTACTTTTTTCAAGGAATTTATTTCCTTAGTTTTGAATTTATTATTATAAAGTTGTTTATTATATTTCCATTTTTTGCCTTTTAATGTTCATAGATTCTGTGTTGATTGATGTCCCCTTTTTCATACCTAGTGTTGGTAATTTAAGTTTTCTTTCTTTCTTGATGAACTTCTTTTAGAGATATATCAATTTTATAAGTTTTCAAAGGGTTATCTTTTGGCTTTATTGATTTTCTTTCATGTTAGTTTCTGTTTTATATGTCATTGGTTTTCATTTTTTATTTCCTTTATTCTTTATCCTACTCTCTTTGTATTTAATTTGCTACTTTTTCTGTCTTTTTATCACAGAACTAGGATTATTTATTTTAAGCATTTCTTGCTTTATAATATACATTTAAAACTATAAATTTTCCTCTAAGTATGGAAATTTTTCTCTAAATATGTAGCTTTTCTACATCCCACAGATTTTATATTGTGTTTTCATTGTTATTCAATTTCATTCTTTTGGGGTATAAGAATCCAAAAATATATCCTAGTTTCAGAGCAAAAAAGGGTAAAGGTAATTTAAATTTGAATGAAAACTATTGTAAATATTTTAGTCCAAATCAGTTTATAATCAAAGTCTACTTCTTTCAGCACATATAATTTTACCTTTATTGCCAGTCATTTTTATGCACTAAATATATGTGTGTAATTCTTAGAAAGTATGTGTGAAGTATACTGTACATGGAAGACATAATTATTTAGTGGTTCTCCTTTTATAAGCATATTAATTTGGGCTATAGGAAAGGATAATTGCCAAGGTAAAATGTAGTATTTTTGTTATTGGTGTTTGTTGTTAACTTCTCTTTTAATTTAACTCTATAGCTTTTATGGCTTTTAGAAAGAAAGTGGTCATTATTTTCCAGCACTGAAGATTCTTGTTAGTATGGTTAGTGTGTGATATGTGTTAGCCTTTTTATTACATCCTTTGTTCAGCCATACTTTGGTTAGTAGATTATAGACATATAGATTATAGATTTTTGCTAGTTATTTTACTAGCTGTAGTATTTATTACAGTTAGAACATTATTGTAGTTAATAATATAGAATAATAGTCAATGCAGTTATAATACAAATATACTTACAATATTGTAGTTAACATAAAAGTGTGTCATTTTTGAGCCACCTCTCTATCTGACATTGCTTATATAGTGATTTCCTTGGTCATTGCATCCACAAACCCTAAATATTTATGATCCATACTTTATGAAAAAATCTGTTAGAGATACTTTTTTATTGTATTTATGGGATTGCTAAATTTGTATGTATATTAGGACACTTTAAAGTTAAATGATTTCCAAAGTATTGGCATGTCTGAAATAAGTATAAAATTTGTATCTGTCATTTTTTATCAAAAATTGGTTAGCAAGCATGTGTTTACTCATCTTATTCTTTTTTAAAGGTAGAGTTATTTACTTAGTCTAACCTTAGAAAGTTGAACCAGTTATTCACAATATTGTTTTTAATGGATCTTGATGAGGTTCATTTTGTTACGTAAAATAGCTTCATGTTGAAGAACTTTCTTTTCCTTTGATCACAAGAAATATTGACTTTTGTTTTTCATTAGTCCCTATTGCTGATAGGAAAGGTCTTGGGAAAGTTAAATTTAACGTTTACAAAGTTACTCAGTAAACATGAGTATCTTTCAGAACAATTTATGGAAACTGAATTTAAATCTAGAATAATTCCTATTTCTGTACTCAGTGTGATCTTTCTCCTTGTTTTTGTGTCTTATAAACTTCAAATTCTTATTTCCAACACCCAACTAGCTGTAGTTCAGACATGCACCCCCCCTCCTTCTCACCCCAACCCCAGTTCTGTGCAGGCCGTCACATTCAGATTGTCTTTGTTTATATCACTTCCATCATGATGTGTTATATTTTAATACGATAACATATTAATGATATTGTATATTGAATTGTATACTTGTATATGTTAAGGTATATGCCATAGATTATACAATTCTCCTCGCATCCCAAAAAATATCCTTCACTCCATCTCAAAGGAAAAACAACCTGTCTGCGTTCTTGTTTTCTATTTTTCCTTCTCTAGTAAACTTTTTTTTTAATTATTTTTTATTGTGAAATACACATTTTTAAGAATTAGTTTCAGCTGTAAAACACAGTGCAATAGTTATACTTTTTACCCCTCGAGGGGACAACCCCTTCCCCCAATCCGCCGCCCCACTTCCCCCCGCAATGTCATACATATCTATTACAATTCCCTTGACTCCACACCCACACTATATACTCCATATCCCGTGACTATATATATATTCAGTTATAGTTGGCATACAATATCATCAGCTTCAGGTGTACAGTGCAGTGATCAAGCCTCTACCCCATCCATGATGTGGTCTCCCTAGCAAGACATGTGACCATCTGACACCTACAAAATATTTACAACATTATTAATTATATTCCTCGAACTGTCTTTCATGTCCCTGTGGCAATATTGTAGTTAT
>NW_017732016.1:352766-360156 GCF_001890085.2 Hipposideros armiger
ATTTTGAGTTGTTGTGTTTTCATTGTCCTTTGTCTTGAGATAGCTTTTGATTTCTTCCTTGATCTCAGTTTTGACCCACTCACTATTTAGTAGCATGTTATTCAGCCTCCATGTATTTATGTGCTTTCCAGGTTTCTTTTTATAATTGATTTCTAGTTTTATAGCATTGTGGTCAGAGAAGATGCTTGATATGATTTTAGTCTTTTTAAATTTATTGAGACTGGTTTCGTGTCCTAACATGTGGTCTACATTGGAAAATGTTCCATGTGCACTTGAAAAGAATGTATATTCTGTTGCTTTGGGGTGAAATGCTCAAAATATCAATTAAATCCAGCTGGTCTAAAGTGCCATTTAAGGCCACTGTTTCCATGTTGATTTTCTGTCTGGAGGATCTGTCCATTGGTGACAACGAAGTATGGAAGTCCCCTACTACGATAGTGTTGCTATTAATCTCTGTCTTTATGTCTGTCAAAATCTGTTGTATATATTTAGGAGCTCCTATGTTGGGTGCATAGATGTTTACTAGGGTTATGTATTCCTGTTGAATTGATCCTTTTATTATTATGTAGTGTCCTTCTTTGTATTTTATTGTAGTCTTCATTTTAAAGTCTATTTTGTCTGAAATAAGTATTGCTACTCCCGCTTTTTTCTCATTTCCATTTGCGTGAAATATCTTATTCCTCCCCTTTACTTTCAATTTGTGTGTGTCTTTTGATCGGAGATGAGTCTCTTGTAAACAGCATATGCATGGGTCCTGTTTTCTTATCCACTCAGCCACTCTACGTCTTTTGATCGGAGCATTTAATCCATTCACATTTATAGTGATTATTGGTAGGTGCATATTCATTGCCATTTTGTTATTTGTATTTCTGATCTTCCCTAGGTTTGCTTGTTTTCCCCTTTCTTCTGTTTAAAAAAGCCCTTTTAACATTTCCCACAATGCTGGATTGGTGGTAATGAATTCCTTATGCTTATTCTTTTCTGAGAAGCTCTTTATCTCTCCAATTTTAAGTGATAGCCATGCTGGGTAAAGCAATCTTTGTTGTAGGCCTTTATTTTGCATCACTGTGAGTATTTCCTGCCACTCCCTTCTAGCCTGCAGAGACTGTAGAAAAGTCAGCTGTTAGTCTTATAGGAGTTCCTTTGTATGTAACCTGCTGTCTCTCTTTTGCTGCTTTTAGGATCCTGTCTTTGTCTTTAACCTTTGCCATTTTAACTATGATGTGTCTTGGTGTGGACCTGTTTGGGTTCAGCTTGTTTGGAACTCTCTGCACTTCCTGGGCTTGTATGTCGATTTCCTTCACCAGGGTAGGGAAGTTCTCAGTCATTATTTCTTCAAATACATTCTCGATCCCTTGCTTCTTCTCTTCTCCTTCTGGTATTCCTATGATGCGAATGTTGTTGCGCTTGATGTTGTCCCACAGGTCTCTTAAACTATTTTCATTGTTTGTTATTCTTTTTTCTTTTTGTTGTTCCAAGTGGGTGATTTCTGCTATTTTGTCTTCTAAATCACTGATCCGATCCTCTGCTTCCTCTAATCTACTGGTGTTTCCTTCGAGTGTGTTCTTCATTTCAGTTATTGCATTCTTTAGTTCTACCTGGTTGTTTTTTATGATTTCTGTATCCTTCTTTATGTCCTCCCTAAATTCCTTAAATATTCTTATCGTCATTGTTCTAAACTCTGTCTCTGAAAGGTTGGATACCTCTGTTTCATTTAGTTCCATTTCTTGAGGTTTCTTCTGATCTTTTATGTGGGACATGTTTCTTTGTTTCTTCACTCTGGCTGTCACTCTGATTGCTTCAATGTATTAGATCACCAGACTGGACGTGGCCTCCTCTTTAGGTCCTTTGTTTAGAGGTTCTGCTCATCTAGTGTCCAAGGAATTTCCGAGGTTGAATATCTTATAAATTATTTGTAATTTTGGTGTGATCCTGGGAGGCATTCGGCACAGTGTCTGTCTATTCTGCCATCTTACCGGAAGTCCTCTAATAAACTTCTAAAGAATCATCTTCTGATTTCCTTACTTTACAAACCTCTACATGCAGTGTGACTCCCGCCCAAGTTTATTAAAACTGCTACCTTCAAACATCATGCATGTCCTCAAACACAATTGTCATTTCTTAAAAATCATTATCTTAACATCTCTCATTGTTACTTCATTGTTCTTTTTTATTATATCATTTTTCATTGGCACTCTGTCACAATATTTTGATTTCCCTCTTTATTTTTCTTACCACTCCTTTATCACCTTGAATGTTCCATTTCTTCATTATAAATTTCCCAAGGAATTATTCTTTTTCTCTGAATTTTTTTATTAGGATGTTACAAAGAGCCTTAAACTATCACCTAGCTGGAGTTGATTCCCTTTATTTCCTCGGAAATATGATTTATTTCCTTTTTCCACTCCATTTGCAGCCTCCATACATTTACTTTTGAACATCCTATTAGCATATGAAACATGACATATCTAACTAAAATGTATTTCCCTTTTTTGTACCATTTCTGATCTTCCCTGCCCTTATATTTAATGATTCTTACCATTCATGTTATAAAACCTTCCGTTGGTTTCTTCTTTCCATTCTTTTTCTCTGTTTTGTTTCCCATCTACTTCTACCCCTACCATCCATCCTTCCTGGATTTTTTGAAGAACTTATGATCTCATTTCTACCTACTTTAACCATATTTGCTAAGATAAGTCTTCCTAAAGCACAAGAAAACTTACTATCTTGCTTGAACCTCTGTATCCAGTTGTTTATTTTCATCGCCTACTAAATGACCCTTTTAGTTTGGCATTCAATGCTGAGTACTCTGACTAGCCTCAGAGAGATTTTCTAGCTTTTATTCTCCTTTTTCCAACATGTCCCAGCCGACCTTGAGTACTCTATTTCTTAAATTTATTTTATCTTACTCTTTCTTATGTTTTTTTCTTCCACTTGAAAAATTTACTCAAAACCATATTCTTACAAATATCTTTACTTATAAATAACCTACCCTCTCTACTGCTCCTAGTTCCCGTTTTACCACAAATATTCAGTTTCACTTGCAGTTTTAAGAAAGTACCCATTTAATAGCTGGACTACTCCCTTCCAGCATACCTCTTTTGAAACACTTTGAAGCTTTCTTATGGATATGTGCCATAGTTATATGTATAGATCTTATCTTTTCTAAATGTATATTCCTTGAGGGCAGGAGACTATATTTTATTAGATCATTTTATTTTGTGATCCCCACATAGTCTAGCATCAGGATTGCAGCAGAGGATTATACAGGATGTGCCCTATGCAAGGTTACACTCCTGAAGGGTGAGCACAGATGGGGACTGAAGTCCTAGAGGGAATGGCTTTTTCTGTTTTGCACATGTGCAGAAGTCCTGCCTACCCTTTCATATAATTGGCACATGTGTAATAAATTAATTCAAGACGTTATATGTAAGTATTGCTTGTTGCCTTTGTCCTTACCCTAGTCTGCAAGTCGTTTTTTATTATGTCCTCTCATCTATTTAGTCTGTACCATTTCCTTTCTGTCACCAATTTCTAAGAGGTTTCTCCTGTTACACATCCAATCTAACCATGCCATACATCAGATTCTTGCTGCTTTCCATAAAAAACTGAAGCGATCTAGTGTTTGGTTGTGATATAATTGTTGTCATATGCCTGTGTTTATTTCTAAGTCATTCCTCAGACCGCTTTTCTCTTGAATCCAAGTAATTAAAACCTTGAACTATCTAAATTTCCCTTAATTTTTTATGCCTATGTCACCTTCATTCTTTAAACCTTTGAATTTTTCATTGCTATTTTTATGCTTGACTTCAGTTTATCATTTTCTAAGACCTGAGATTCAAATTATATTTGTTCTTGTATTTTAGGTCGTTCTTCCCTCTTTCCAATAGATGATGGTTTGCTGGATGATGGTCATAATGATCAAGTTGGTGTCTTAAATTCACCCACATGTTACTCAGCTCATCAAAACGGAGAGCGAATTGAACGCTTCTCTCGAAAAGTTTTTGTTGGTGGTCTTCCTCCAGATATTGATGAAGGTAAGGTAATGATTTGGCATAAATATATATATGAAACATGAGAATAGGGGTATGGGATTTTTTACCTCTTGAGATTTTCAGTTATAATAGATGTCCTTCTCTGTTTAAATTTTTGTCACACACAATGAAATAAAGGTAACCGACCATGACATGCTACCTGCAATGTGTGACAGTCAAAAGTTTAATTTCCTTAAGGATAATATGCCCTTACAAACAGGTAAGAAAGAGGCTATAAAACCCAAAAGAATAATGGAAACAAAACATGAACAGGACATTCAGGTTATACCAAGGCTAATAAATGTATGTAAAAATGGTCATGTGTAATAAAAACAAAAGAGTAATTCAAGATAAAGATTAAAAATACTAAAACTATCCAATATTTGTGAGGTTGTGGGAAACCTGCTACTTTCTTTTACAACTAATGGAGATGATATTGCTACATTTTAGAAGATTTTTAAGTTACGAAATGTTCACAAACTAATTCTATGTATTAGTATAATAAGGTTTCCATTTGATGAAATGGAAAAGTACCATGGGATTTGATCTATGTGTGTTTCAGGTCTGGCATGTGTCAGACTCTAGTATATTTTCTGAGTATTATAGATTTTCACATCTTATTACAGCAGGCCTTTTTCTTTTTTCTTTGATTTTAATTATTAAGCAGTAATGGATCTCTTTATTTAATTTAATATAATGCTGACATGTTTTTCAAGCCAGTGATATTTATGGTTTGGTGCACTATAAATCCATTAGTATCTATGCAATGTTATTTAAAATTTCAAAGGTCACACTGAATTGATTATTCTGGCCAGTGTGCTACTTAAAAATGAATTTATTTTGACTAAAATAGCTATTAAGTTTTATGTATTATTTTAATAAGGATATTAAACATTTTAACTGTTTATATTCTAATCTATTTTAGGCTATTTGTTACTTTTAAATACTAAATCTTTAAAGCATATTATAAAATATGGGATATTTTTAGAATGAATCATTAAAGGTAATTCCTAATCCATATTATTGTACTTTCTTAAGATGAAATAACTGCTAGCTTCAGAAGATTTGGGCCTTTGGTAGTAGATTGGCCTCATAAGGCAGAAAGCAAGTCCTATTTTCCACCAAAAGGTAAGGGTTTTTATTGTTAATATTTGCTGGGGAATCAGTTATATGAGAGCAGAAGAGACAATATCAATTACTTAGTGTTTTCTTTTAAAATTGAATATGACTACATCTTTATATAAAATCTAATAGAGTAAGCTGTAGAGGCTGGAAACATGTATGGAGTGAGGCAGAATGGTCCTGAGAACGATCCCAGTTTCACTTTAAGCCAGTCAGGAATTATAAGGAACTTGCTGTGCTTTCTCTGTGATTTGATTATGATTTCAAAGACTCAAATGTTTTAGTATTTTTTTCTGTCTAAAGCATCATTCTAAGTAATTTGAGTGTAGACATAAAAAACTTTCTCTCAGTGAAATTATGATCTGTATGAAATGAGACTAAAATATAAACCTGTGAATAGTTTAAATAGGTCAATAATTACTTAAGTGTTCCAAATAATAGCAGACCACAACAGAGTAGTATATACTCTGTGGTGTGTTTTGATAGAGGGGAAAGTGACTGGTCAACAAACCCCCAATTATATCGACAAAATGTGAAGAAGATACCTAGTTGTGCTAGTCATTTATTGCTAGAATACTGCTGTGGCTGGTCACCAGAGTACAAGGATCACAAGCTATGCTAGCGTTTTTTGGAGCACAGCAAGGCCACCGTCAGTGGGGAGAGGAAGAGACAAGGGGAGAGAGCTGTATGTCATCCCAGTGAAATTCCTAAGAAGATTCTTGGAGTAAATAAAGGGGGAAGTTCAAAGACGGGGACTTTTCTTTAAATATGATTGAAATATAGTTTTAGAAAAGAAAAAAGACAGTAGTATTCTCATGGCTGAGTGAGTTTTTAAGCCTAGAAAAGACTCCAATAGACCTATTAAATGGTTTGATTTTGGCTCTGGGAAAGGAAACATGTTAGAGTTATTGGCATACAAAAACTAGCTAAGGTTTCTGGTGATGAATTATACAAGCCATCTCCACTTTTCATCATTGAAAATTAAATAACCTCCATTTAGTTCATATAATTTTTTAGAGAAATTTAATGCAGTGATTTTTCATAACTTTAGATCTTATGCCAGTGGAATTGAGACTGTCTTTTGAGCATGGATTATGGATCCCAGACCTCTATGAGAATCTGATAAAAGCTATGGAACTCTCTTCATATACACTCAATTTTCACATGATTTTGGAGTTTCCCAGATTTGGAGGTCCCAAATCTTTGGGTTAGAGAGAAAATTAGCTCCATATAGATATAGATGTTTATATGTTAGTTTAGTTTTAACCTGTTGTCCACAGTTTTACTATCCTGTCCTTTTATAAAGTTTATTTTATTGAGTGTTCATTAAAAATGCCTGTTAGTTTCTAATGTTCCCACATAAGTTACTGTCTCCCCTTGCCTGGACTGCTTTAGGCATGTGACTATCTGTCCACATCTGTGGCTCTCTCCAGTTTCTCTCCCATAATACAGCTCGAGTAATGTCTTGAACTCCTCTGATGGTGTTATTCCTTTGCTCTCCTGCCTAAAAGCCTTCAGTGGGTTCTTTTATAGTTAAGGTAAAGGCAAAAAGTGCATTCGCCTTTCTGGCCTCCCCATCTCTCTAGTTTCTTCTCCTAATATTGCTTTTGTTCCCTTCTGGTTCCACAAACAGACCTTCCTCTCTCCTGCCTTAGGGCTTTTATGTATGGTGTTCTTCTGGCTGAAGGCTCTTCCCATGTGTCTGCATCTGTATACCCCTTACTTATCCCAGCTTAAATATCAGCTGCTCACAAGAAACTTATAGGACCTACCCAATGAGGTCAAATCAAAATGCAGGCTATCCTAGCATTGTTCTTTCATAGCACTCATTACAGTTGCAGTATGACATTTTTACAACTTTAAAAATACACGATTGTTTTATTAATGTCAGTTTCTTATAGTAGTGTGTAAGACTGTCTTTACTCATTTTGTAGTCTGAGTAATCATGGATTCATAATTGTCTAATGCCTGACATAAACAACTGTAAAAACTGTAGGATAGAGAAATTACTTTGACCTGAAGTAGGTGGGGAAAGGCTTCACTGATAAGTTTTAATATTAAATCTAAAAGATACTATGCAATTTAGATAGATAAAAAGTTGTTGGGCCGGCCGAGTGGCGCGATGGTTAAGAACTGGCTTGGGATGCCAGAGGGCCCCGGTTCGGATCCCATATATGAGGGCCTGTGACACTGCCCTCTACAGCTAAGATGCTGAACAACAGCTCAACCTGGAG
>NW_017732016.1:360531-373031 GCF_001890085.2 Hipposideros armiger
AACAGACAAGTTGCTGTTCTTTTGTTCTTCAGTCTAGTTGTGGAGGACGTCACTTCACTGGCCCATGTTGGTATTGTGATCATTGCGCTCTTCCCGGGTGAGGCAGATCAGTTGCCAACCCTTGGACGGCTGCTCACAGCGGCTCTTGGCAGCTCACGCCGACTGCCAGCCGCTCAGGCTGGCTACTGGCCACTCATGGTAGCTTATGGCAGCCCACTGCAGCAGGGACTGCAGCCTACGCCGTCGCCAGCGACTCACGGCAGCCCAGCTCCAGATCAAGCTGTTGTTCAGCATCTTAGCTGTAGAGGGCGCAGCGTCACTGGCCCTCATGTGGGATCCAAACCAGCGGCCCAGCCGTTCAGAGCTGGTGTCCCAAGCCAACTCGTAACCAGCACACCACTCGGCCTGCTGAAAAATGAAATATCATTTTTAAAAAGAATTAGAATTGGTTTGTGTGGAGACAGACAGTTTTACCATGAGCCTCTTGATCATATAAGGGGATGGTGGACCATAAGCCCAGGAAGACGGGTTGGTACAAATTTGATGAACCAGAATACTTGTATCTTTGTGACTACTGTTGCCATTGTCACTGTGGTTTTTGTGGTGGTTATAGTTTATCTTCTCCCAAAGAAAGCATAAAAAACAAACAAAAATATTAGCACAGCAAACCATAGTTTTTTTGGTACAATTATAGTTAATTGTAGCCGTTGTCAAAGACCAGTGTTCCCAAACCTTGTTCTTTCAAGCGTTTTTGTCATCATTATAATTCATCATTTTTCATGGTTTGGAAAACACTGGTGTAGAAGCATCCATTCGGTGAAGCTGCCTTGTCATTTAGGCTTTGACTGGAGCCCTTGTACTAAGCCACACATGTATGCATGTTGGCTTTGCAATGAATGAAGTTCACCCCATCTGAGTATTAGCTTGCTCTAATAAAGTCTAAAGAACTATTAGATGGTTTCTTTTTGGAAAGAGTATTTTAATATTTAATGGCTTGCCTTCACTAGATCATAATTCACCTGCCATGTTCCTTAATTAATTTTTGTGATACAAACATTTATTTCTTAATATTGCTTAAGATAATCAAGCAATATTAAAAATATGAAATTTAAAGTATTACTTGAAAATTAAGTAATATTAAAATAATTATAACAAAAATAATATCACAAAACTTCAGCAACAGTTAAAATATTGAATTTAAAATACTATTTTAGTAAATTACTCTTATAGCCTCTCAATTATTACAAAGCAGTTATAGCTCTCAAATGCTTTGCTTGTGTCATAATTAAAGCCTTCACTTAAAGAAAAACAGTATTATTATTTTTTTAAATTTTTTCAAGCATATTTAAATTGTTTCTAGCAGTTAAAAAGGGTTCTAAGATGTGTTTCCTAATCTTTCATAATTTTACCTTTGGAAGTTTCTATTTGTGTAGGCTGGCTTGATGTCTTATCTATGTAATAAAATAATGCAATTTTATTAAAATGACGTACTTTTGTGTCACATTAGACCTTTGTGGCAATAAAAAGGCATTGTTGGCAATAAGCTGTGTTTTTTAAATTCTATGTAAAACATTACTTCACACTTCCCATCGTTTAATGGAACAAATATGCATGGCCTGCTTGATGGCTTCTTCATATTAGGACTAGATTACAGGGCTTCGTGCTTATTTGCACAGAAATCTTGTCAAGGAAAGGAATGTTTTTAGGTCATTTGTAGTTATCAGCTGCTAAGAATAATCACATAATAGTAAACTTGGAATGTAAATTTTGATGCATTCTTCTTATAATGAAGTCTGCTCTGCCTGCTGGATGCACGATTCATTCAAGATTGACGATTGGTTTTCAACAAGGAAAGGAGGAAGGGCATATTTCCCAACAGTACATGTATTTAAGCAAGAGCTTGGATCTACAAGTCTAAATTATCTCCAGACTGAAAAAAATGTTCAAGTAGAGACTTGATTTAAAAGTTCTGACCTATCCTGAAGGAACCCGTTTCATTCCAGCCCCCATACGGTAGTTTTCTTAGTGTCATTTGGAAGTTGTCAGGTTGACTGTGGAATTTCCCCCCTACTTACAGAAATCCCTGGGCCTTTCCAAGTGTGCTGTAGTCTAAAAGTATGCTGTAGATCTTCTTACCCCAAGAGCATTTATAGGAAACTTCAGCTCCTAATATGCTCAACTGATTAATCCTTCCAGATTCTTTAAAAAGGCACTATCACTGCTAGAAAGAACATGGGAGACTTTGGGGCTGACCTGAGTTTAAAATTACTCAGCCAGTTACTTGCTTATGTGACTGACTTTGAACAAGTAATTAACAACTTGATACCTCAGTTTTCTCTATAAAATGGATAACGTTTCGTAGACTTGTGAGAATCAAAATAGTTAACATAAAGCTTTTAGCATAGTACTAGATAGTAAGTACTGTATATAAAGTAGTTAATTTACTGAGTATATGTTTTTGTGTGTGTTCCATAGGCTATTGTGTTCTCCTATAGAGCATATAATAATTCTAGTCCTATTTGATTGTTTTTTTTTTCTTTTTCAAAGCTTATATTTTATAAACAGTGATGAAATTTGGGGTGAAATCACTTACCTTGATGTGTTTACCTAATTTTTCATGGCTGTTGCAGGCTATGCATTCCTTCTCTTTCAAGAAGAGAGCTCAGTTCAGGCACTAATTGATGCTTGTATTGAAGAAGATGGAAAGCTCTATCTATGTGTTTCTAGCCCTACCATCAAGGATAAACCAGTAAGTAACTACTGTGTGAACTGTAAACTACAAATGCAAGTTTTCCAAAAACTGTTTTGAAATGATTGTTAGTGGAAAAAAATTAAACCACCACATTAAGAGTTCAGTTGTTTAAGATGTGGATACTTTATAGTTCCTAGATAAAAATTAAAAAGTAATAATAATTTGTTTCCAAATCCAATTATCTAAAAATTTAAACAATAAAAGGACCGCTATTAACTAGCACAAGACAGTATAAGCTATAAAGGGAATAAGACCAAGTAAAGTAATGTCCTTTTTTTATAGGTTCAGATCCGTCCTTGGAATTTAAGTGATAGTGATTTTGTGATGGATGGTTCTCAGCCTCTGGATCCTCGAAAAACAATTTTTGTTGGAGGTGTTCCTAGGCCACTAAGGGCTGGTAAGTAGAATGTTGACAAATTATGTGTGTGTGTTAAATCATTTAAATATGAATTAATCAATTCAGTAAACATTTGCTAGCTCTTGTGTACATGGCACCATTGGGCAGGCCAGGGGCAGACTCCTCATGCCTCAGTAGTTGCTAACTACATTATTCTGAGACAAATGCTGAGAATCATGCTCGAAACCATCAAGTAACTGGAGACTTGGACAGTCATCTATCCATATTAATAGCTAACTCCAAACAGACTCTATAAGAAGAATCTACTCAAGTACTTCTGACTTCTTAAGTGTCACTCTCAATTTTTTTGGTCTGTTTATTTTATGTGGGTTGTTCTGATATTTGAAGGAGAAATATGGGATTTTTTTTAATAGCACTTTAGATAAATGAGTGATAAACTCCTGTTCGTCAGTAACCAGGAACCAGAGATTTACCTGAAGATGTCATAGAGGAACACAATTATAGATGTATTGGGTTGTTGAAAAAGTCATGATGCGTTTTTGCATCGAAAAACATAGAAAAAATACATCATGGCTTTTCTGACAACCCAATAAATGACCACTATATAAGCGGTGTATCCTGTGAAGTGTATTAGTGCCTGCCATCACTGAGAACATCCTTTTCTAGATAGGAGATGCAGGTTAAAAACTATTCACACATGTAAATACTTGCAGAACGTAACTGCTACAAAGAAAACCTGTAGGGAATAGAAGAGCATATGGCAAGGGAATGTGATGCAGTCTGATATTTTAAAGATACTTGTATTCGAGCTGACATATAAAGATTGAACAGAAAGAGTAGGTTTGGGTAGTAGGAAGAGTTGTGAGGAGTTTTCAGGTAAAGGAAACAGCATATTCAAAGGACTTTGTGGAAGGAAGCAGACTGCATTAGAGGGACTGAAAGAAGCTCAGAGGTTGATTAGGGATATAAGAAGTGAGGGGAGAGGCACAAGAAGACACTGAAAAAATAAACAGGAGTCAGGTCATACAGGTCTAATAGGCTAATTTGGTATTTATCATCAAAGCAAGGGGAAACCAATGAAGCGTTTTTAATCAAAGGAGAAACATGATCACATTTGTGTTTTTGAAAGATCAGTTTAGCTAATGACTCATGAAGGGGAGAGCCAGGTTGAAAGTAGATATTTGTAGACCAATTTAGTTGCCCATGACTGCAGTCCAGGAGACAGATAGTGGTGGCTTGGATTAATGGTGGTATTGGGGAAAGAGCCAAGTTAGCTGATGTCACAAGGTAAATGCGAAGGTTGAATCTCAGCTTTCACTCTCAACCCACTAAGTCAGCTGTTCTCAACCTGTGGGTCGCGACCCCTTTGGGGGTCGAACGACCCTTTCACAGGGGTCACCTAAGACCATCAGAAAACAAAAAGATATTTACATTATGATTCATAACAGTAGCAAAATTACAGTTATAGAGTAGCAATGAAAATAATGTTATGGTTGGGGGTCACCACAACATGAGGAACTGTATTAAGGGGTCGCGGCATTAGGAAGGTTGAGAACCCCTGCACTAAGTAGATAGTGATACATTTTACTAAAATGAGGAACACTAGAAAAGGAGCAGTTTGGAGGGAAGATTTGGGTCTTGGTTTTGAAAGTAAGTCTGTGACACTGTTCAGAGCTCCCAAGTAGAAATTCTAGTTAAGCCCTTAGTATCTGATACAGGTATCTCCACCTGTCAAAAGCTTGCCTTACTTTACACTACTTCACTTTTACAAAACACATTAGTACCTGTTTTACCTAACTAAAAGAAATTTTAAGAGGATTTTTGCTTTTAAATTTTGCTAACCTTTACAAAAGTTTTCATAGGAATCCTCTACTTTCAGATAGTGGGGGAAACCTATATATGTGTATATTTTTTTAAGAGAATCACTTGCTGTTTTGCACATAAACTTAGGGGGGATCGGAAGCGAATAGATAAGGCTGTTGCCATGATCCAGATGAAAAATAATGGTAGTTTAGAACGATGTTGGTGAGGTAATTGGATTCTAGATATGTCTTGAAAATCAGGTACACAGAACTGCCTGTTCAATAGGGGAAAAGGAAATAAAAAGGATGAAGCCAGCGTCCTGACCTGGCAACTTCGTCTTTTCTGTTGCTCTAGCTGAATCAGTACAAACTCACTGGGGCAGGTTCATGGGATGGGGGCTGGTCAGGAGTGCACACACACTGAGTGTCACAGTGTCTGTGAAGTATCAGTGTGCGTTGTCCAGGGGAGAGGCCCAGGCAGGAGGAATGTAGGAGCTGAAAACAAGTAGATGGGATGTAAAGCCATGACACACGATAATGTCACCCAAGCCAGTGTAGAGAGATGTCCAAGGACTGGAACCTAGGATACAGTGAAAAGTCAGGGAGTTGAGGAGGACTAACAAGGAAGAGTAGGAAGGAATTACAGTGAGGTAGGAGAGTTAGAATACTGTGTCCCGGAAGCCAGGCCGAAAATACTTCAAGGAGAAGGAAGAGGTTAACTGTGTTCAGTGCTGCTTACAGGTGGATTGTCAATGAGGAAGGTGACCATGACATGAACAACTGAAGTGGAGTTTTGGGGTGAAAGTCTGGTTTTGAAGGTGGAACAAGGAAAGGGAAGAGAGGGATTGAGAAGTATAGAAAGTTTTTAGCAATTTGGCTATAAAGGGGAACAGAGAAATACAGCAGTTACTGAAAGGGAGAAACAGGGTTAAGAGATTTTTGTTGTGGTTGTTAAGATGGGACAAGTTACAGTATTCTTGGGAAGGATCCGGTATATAGAGAAAAACGAATGGTACAGAAAGCTGAGAAAATTACAAAAGTAATTCTTCTGTAGTGAGAGCAACTGGGATTTAGTATAAAAGTGAAAGGACTGGATTTAAAAAAGAGCATGAAATTATTTCTTCTATTGACTTTTACTTTAAAAAAAAAAACTACTTAAAAGTTGTTGATTTACTGTGTTGTCTCATATTTGATGTGAACGTCTTTCCCTCCTGAAGTGGAACTTGCTATGATCATGGACCGGCTATATGGTGGAGTTTGTTATGCAGGAATTGATACAGATCCTGAGCTAAAATACCCCAAAGGTGCTGGCCGAGTTGCTTTCTCCAATCAGCAGAGCTACATTGCTGCCATTAGTGCTCGGTTTGTTCAGCTTCAGCATGGTGACATTGATAAACGTGTAAGTTGCATATTGAGTAATCACTCATGTCCTATACTAAGGTGCTGATACAAAGCTTACTACCCTGTGGAGTTTATAAGTCAAACACTGAATGTTTTTATATTCCCTTAACTCTTAAAGATATATAGTATATCAATATACCTCTGAAATGTAAAATTTTTTAATGTACTTTAAACTTGAGGTATAATATAGAAAATATAAATGTCATTTTAAGACATGTCAAAGTTTTGTATCAGCCAATAAGGCCTTAATATCTTTCCGATCATGGAGGCACAGTTTGTTTTAAGAGCTTGTACTCTGGAGTCAGACTACCTGGGGTCCCATTCCCACCATTTGTTCTGTAATGCTGGGCAAATGAACCCTCTTTGTGCCTTTTCTCTTCACTTATAATATGGAAAACAATAATATCTCCCTCACAGTTATTTTGAGGGTTAAATGAATTCACATATGTGCAAGCGCTTAGAGCTTGGTACTAAGTGCTATTTAATGTTACTTATTTTTCATTTGTTATAAAATCTAAAATAAAAATACAATAATAAATATACAAATAAACTAAATATACAAAATAATCGTCCTAAATTTTAAAACACTCTTAGTAGCATTGCTTGTATCACAATAAGAACTTCTAGGAAGTCCTGTGGATGCTAATTGAAAGCCATCCCATTGAATAATTCTCAGTACTGATTATAATCTAAACTAGAGGATAAAGGAGTAAACAAAACTCAGTTGTTCGTTTATAAGTGTATTTCATACTAAAATCTGTGAATCATTCTTGTGTAAACCTAAGCAATGTTCTAAAATAATCATGTTTACATTTATAATACAGATGAGATATACTAACAATATAAGGTAAATTAACTTTTTTATATCTAAATTAGTAGATATAACTTGAGTGGGTTATTTTCCCAGTGTAACAATGTCTTGAACCTTCTTCCCTGAGGCCATTTGCACGATAAGAGACTGTTTGGGGGTCAGGGGAGCTGGTTAATTAATGCTAATTGACTAGGCCTATGGACTCTAGAAATGTCTTCAGTTGCACTACCAAACCATCCCATTTATTGGATTGTCAGAAAAGTCATGACGCATTTTTGCAACTAAAAACATAGGAAAAATACGTCATGACTTTTCCAACAACCCAATAGAAAAGAAGTACAGCATAGGTTCAGTGTATACATGCAGAGTGGCTTTTTTTGTTTGCATTGCTACTTAAAGTATTGCAAAAAAAAGTAAGAGAAGAGGCTCTGCTTTTATTCAGACATGCGTATGAAAATTTTTTGAACTGGTTTGAACTTCAGAGTTTCTCTAATTCAGTGGTTTTCAAACTTGGCTGCACATTAAAGTCACCTGGGAACTTGAGAAAAACCTTGACAACTGGGCCTCACCCAGAGATTCCTGCTGTAATGGGTCTGGGATGCAGCCAGGGCTCTGCTGGTGGTTCTAACGAGTGGCCACTTTGGACCATTGATCTAGCCAGCCCCTCCTTTTGCAGACAGGTGATAGAGTCTCTGAGGAAATTAGTTACACTGTATAATTGTAGTTGTTTAATGTGCAGAAGCAGAGGGGAAAGGTCAATGCGTATCAAACCTCAGACCTCTTTGTTTCTGAAATGATGGTGAAGGACCAGTTATTTGGGGCAGGCTATTCTTAAAAAGCAACTCCGATGCAGAGCAAGTGAATTGAGAAAAACACATGCTTTCTTAGAAAGGCACAACGTGAGAGGAGAGTTTATTTTTTAAAATTATCTGCTACTAAGATATTATGGAAAATAAGAATAGGTGAATAATTGATGAAACTGTTTCACACATGCAACAGTTGTTAGAGATTATTATTAATCAGAAATAGATTTTAATTATACTCTAAAATCACAAATCACTTTGAAATCTAGTTTTCCATCTTTGAAATGTATGATTTTCAGTTAGATTAGCTTTATAAAATAATATCTAGATTTAAAAATGCAAATAATTGAAATCATTGCATTTATAAAATTGTATTCAGTAGTTTTCCATAAAGTAACTTCTGAGTACCTACACCTAGCATTTTATGAGGTATTATGGAAATGAAGTAAACAGTACAGAAACTGTCTCCAGTTTGCTTAAAATCCATGGCAAGAAATAACCATGAGAAAGAAAAAACAGAAAACATTTGTAAATATCCCACATTTATTCAACTATTTATAGAGTTTCAACTTTATGTTAGATATTCTGCTTTGTACTAGTCCTGGGATTTATCATCTGACGAAATGAAATCCAGTACTTCTCATGCTACCTTAATATATTCAGTGATCATAGTAAAGTTCTTTAGTTATAGTTATAATGAAGATAATGAATCAAAAATAGTAGCCTGGCACTCAAGATAAAATCCATAAGGGAAAAAGATGAAAGATAAAGATTGAGCATAAAAATTTTAGAATTTGTATCAAAGATTGTTTTAAAAATAAAAGGCCAATGGAAAAAAAGGTTAAAAATCTTTAACTGGCAAAGGGAACTTATAAATCAATAAAAAAAAAAAACTCCAGCAAGAAAATATGCATAAGATACAGACAATTCAGAAAAGCAAAATGTCCAATATACATAAAATATGTTTATCCTAACCCTAATTAATGAAATATAAATATAAACAACACTGTAATTCCACTACCTTCCTATGAAAGGTTTGTTTTAGTCCTTTTCATCAGTTTTTAGGTTGTTTGTAATTTGTTTTTGCTTTTACAAGTAATGCTGTAGAAAATACACTTATATGTTCAGTTTCTGCACACATGCAAGTATTTCAGTAGAATACATTCAGAATAGAAATTGTTGGGTCATTTTCTACTGCCGGCAAATGCTACCTTATCTCAAACCAAGCTCTTGAAACACTCAGTTTTTCTCTGTGCTCCTCAGGGACTGCTGAGATCTTAGGCTGCTGGACACCATTCAGTCAGACAAAAGTAGTAACCTTTTTGTTCATAAAGTTAATACAAGCAAGAAAGCAAGGCTATCTCAGTTAATAGTAGCTAATGCTAATTTACAGAGTATTTATTTTCCTTGTGCCAAGCACTATCTTAAATGCTTTTACTTGCATAATCCAATCTTCACTCTGTAAGGCAGGTTCTTTTATCCTCATTTAACAGATGTGGAAACTGAGGTTAGTGTTCACACCTTACTTGAGTCCGAGGTCTCCTACCACGTCAGGCCTTCACAGTGGAACTTCGACTTAATATTTTATAAATTCACAGAGGTATAGACGTGCCCTCAATAGCATTATCTTCCGTTCTTGCTCTGTACCAGCTATTTACAAGCAGGGTACAGCTTTCACTGCAGAAGAGAAGACCTGCCATAATTAGTGGCTATTAGGGACATGCCATCGCATGGGTGGTATTGGAATGAAGAAAAAGGTGTAAAAACCGTTTGTCTTCCATGACTGCTTGACATCCCTTTACTTTTTCACTCATAGTCATCCCTATCTCTGAAAATATTAGCACACAGGTGTTTTTAAGATCTTTCTTCAAGAAAGGCGAGAGTGGAATGTTTTCCTAGTCAATTAGATTTTTATAGTTTTTAAAAGTATTTTTTGTCTTTGGAAAATATAGTAAATACCATTCAGTTTATAGCCTTCTGAAGATTATAATACCAAAAATATAATAAAATTACCAAACTAAGCATTCGTTTAATCATATGGTCAATTATGAACATGAAACATCATGTAGGAAGATGATTAGCACAAGAACAGAATGATTTTATTTTCTTAACCGACTATATGGTAAAGCTATTTTCCTGGCAAGCTGCCTACTTTCTCAACATTTAATGCTGGTCCTTTTCTCTAGAACACACTAGGAACATTTTAAACTATTACTAAAATGATTTCTGAAGCAGACTTAATGAGACAGTTTTCCTCTCTTTCTAGGTAGAGGTAAAGCCATATGTGCTCGATGACCAGATGTGTGATGAGTGCCAGGGCGCACGCTGTGGTGGAAAATTTGCTCCCTTTTTTTGTGCCAATGTCACTTGCCTGCAGTATTACTGTGAGTTTTGTTGGGCAAATATCCACTCTCGTGCAGGACGTGAGTTCCATAAGCCATTGGTAAAGGAAGGTGCCGATCGCCCACGTCAGATCCACTTTCGCTGGAACTAAGAAAAGCCGCCCCGGCCTCGGGAACAAGGAAGGAAAGGGTGCATGTGGCTCACTGTGTCTGGAGACACTGCCGGCAGAAGAGACAAGTGCGTTCTTCTGCTATCACCCCGGCTATCAATACATGCATCTCTATCAGCAGCCCAAACACTACAAGCCTCTTGTTTTTCACCAAAACCCTACATCTCAGGCTTACTGATTTTTGTGATATTTTCATGTTAAAATAAAATGTTTTTTTGTATTTTCTCCAAGTTATTTTTATATGTAAAGCTAAAATTAGATACAAGAATGTGTTGCATAGGGGCGAACAGTCTGCTGCTATGTCGTGGGTGAAGCGTGCACTTATTTCTAAACGTGGGTTTTTCACTTCAAGATCTGCCCCGGGAATTACCAAAGGTAGCAAAATACTTAATAGTGAAGATGGAAGATGTCTGCTACAAATGCTTATTTTTATTGTTGCTATTTTCAGTGTATACATAAACTAAAATTAGGGTTGATTTTTTTGCTCTCCATTTTGACTTGCAAGAAATAATACCTCAAGATAATCTGATTTATTAGCTATTTTTAAACATTTTTAATCACAAGCTGTATTAGCTTTGCTGCTATATAGGTGTTATGTGTAAATGCCACCTATTAATACGGGATTGAAAACGTTAGAGACACACTGCATTGCAGATAAAATGCAGGCAGCACAATATGGCCTAAACTGCCATAGTTTTAGAATGTGAAAAAAATGCATGTTTACTTACCTGTATACACCATATGCATGCACTAGAATTATTAACTAACAAGAGGTGAGGTATTGCAAATGTTCAAAAAAAGCTCTCTTGAATCTAGGTAGCATGAACAAATTATAAAATTTGTTTAAAAAAAGCAAACTTGCATGCATTATTGTGACTTCAAGTTAAAAAAATTGTCCTACATGTGTACAATATGCAAATTAGTTTTAGATTAGAGAGTGCAGCCATTTTGTGATCTGGTCAGTAGTGGAATTCGATTTTATGCAGACTGGATGTAATATTTGTAATCCCTGTGCAATTTTGTGATGTGCGGTTCTAATTCATGTGCAGTGATATAGTATAGATAAAAGATTGAATACAAGAAAAATACTAGAATTTTAAAGGAAGTTGATTTTAGCCCCTTTGATAGTTCATGGTTAAGACATCCTTTATAAACCAAAGATGGCCAGCACACTGCTAACCAGTCACCAAATGTAAGACCCACAAGAAGCCCATATTTAAACAAATGAACTTTATAGAAGAATGAAAACTTGAGTAAACCTAAGTAAAGTCAAAATGGAGATGGGGAAATATACAGATGGCTAGTTGCATAAAATTCAATTTTACCTTAAAGATAATGGTGAAATCTGGCTTGAACTTGCTTACACGTTTGACCTATGTATACTGGGGTCTTCTGTCTAAACTGGGGTCACTGTTGCATGGAACATTGTTGTTCTTAATGGTTAAGAATTGCTTTTTTTTTTAATTTTGATGAAGGAATTTTGGTAACGACTTTGCTTGCAGTTTTGGGGAAAGTGGCATGGAAACATGCAATAGTTAATGAGTTTCTCTTGGTACTGAACACTATTAGAATATCATTATTGGTATTTTTTCTCTTTAGAGCATTTTTAATGCAACTAGCCCCTATATTTTAATGTAAGAGTTACTCTGCAATCTAAGCAAAGCACCCAGCAATGGTAGATGTTTTTTTTTAAATGCAGAACTAAGATTCTTGACTCTAAAGAGAGAAAATTACAAGGGTGCTGTCTTAGAGCAACCCCTTGGGACAATCCTTCACGTGAGCAAAGTGTTGATCGTAACCTTGGTTGTCTATGGTGTGCTTTTTGTACTGTAAAAATATGTGGTTCATGTCTAACTCTGCTGTTTTATTGTGGCTGTGGTTCAAGTTTTTAATGTTTAAAGTTGATGCTGTTTTCAGAAGAGCTTTTTACTAATTTATTTGTCGATGTTCCCTATTTGTTACTTAACCATGATCCTCCAGATTTTTGGAGTATTCTTTTCTAACCTTAACCCTGCCAACCTTGATCCATTTGACATTTGTTATGCACTATTTTTATATCTC
>NW_017732016.1:375531-376705 GCF_001890085.2 Hipposideros armiger
ACACATCTGTATCTCAGCATATACTGCCGTTTTTTTATTTGGAATCATTTTCTCTCAGCAAATCCCCTTCTATTTCAAAAACCAAGCGCCTCCTCCCTCTGCGTTCTGACTTGTCTTTAAGGCTTGGAGGAATTTCTCGTCTCCCCTCACCCTTTCTGCTGGCATAAACATCATTTATCTTCCTGTGCTCCTCTATCTCTTCGTCACTTAAGAAAAGAATAAACTTTGAATCCTGCCCAAGTGTTGGACAACAACCATATGGGATCCTTGGTTGCCAGGTCACTCCATAGCTTTGTAGGTGAAAAATCAGATTAACTCAAACTCAATGTAATATACTATAAAAGGTTAAATGTGGTATAGTGTTTATCAGTGTAATAGGAATGACTTGCTGCTGAAAGGATTTAATCTCTTTGAAATGGTCTTAAGAATTCACATAGCGTTTCAGTTGAAGTTTTGCATGAGCAAACTTTTGACTCAAAGTTTAGCACTCAAACTGTTTCTGAGAGAAAGAGCTATTCCATTAAAAAGAAGGGATAACAAAATATCCAGGAAACAGTAATACATGTGATATTGTGATTTAGAATAAAGACATAACATTAGTCTTCGTCCCTGTTTCTGGCACAGAGCTCCTAAAATCCTGGAAATTTCTGAGTTATAGGAGTGAAAAAGGTGTCTTGGCGTTTATGACAAACCCCTTTCAAACACACCTGGGTTTACATTAATGAGGTGACTTTTGGAAGGCACTTAAGGATGGGGGCTGGTTACCAGAGGAACCAACTAGCTGATTAGAGTGTTGGAACTTTCAGTCCCACCATGTCCCCTGACTTCCAGGGCGGGGCAAGGGGCCAGAGGTTGAATCAATCTCCAAGGGCCAATGATTTACTCAGTCATGCCTAGTAATGAAGTCTCCATAAAACCCCAAAAGAACAGGGTTCAAAGAGCTTCCAGGTTGAACATGAGGGTACACACCTGGAGAGGCGATGGAAGCTCTGTATGCCTTGCCCTGTGCATCTCTTTCATCTGGCTGTTCCTGAGTTACAGCCTTTTGTAATAAACTGGCAATCTAGCAAGTGGAATGTTTCTCTGAGTTCTGTGAGCCACTCTAGCAAATTAATTGAACCCATGGAGGGGGTCTTTGGAACCTCCTATCTATAGCAGGTTGGTCAGAAGCACA
>NW_017732016.1:376829-422798 GCF_001890085.2 Hipposideros armiger
CTGAGCCCTTCACCTGTGAGATCTGATGCTCTCTCCTGGTAGATAGTGTCAGAATTGAGTTGAATTGTAGGACACCCAGGTGGTATGGGAAATGACTCGGTGGTGGGGGAAAAACAGTGTAATTGGTGTTAGAATCGTAACATGGGATGCTAGATACTGTTATGGGTAAAGTCACAGTCTAATGTATAGTTAGGAGGTAAAATGTGGCTAAAAGAACAACACAATTAATAAGTAAGTCCTAAATAGTAGAGACAATTTAAAACAACATCATTAAGATAATACTGAAACTCAAGGTTAATTTAAACAAAACAAAAGTCAAAAGTCTGGATGAATACATGAAATGATGACAAAGGCTTTGGAGTGAAGAAAGATAGTTTCATTATAGCTATAGTTATATAGATAGTTATAGATGTTCATTAACTTCTTGTAAATAATTATTTTTCAAGTTAAAATATGTAAAATGTAAATATTTTAGAAAAATACATGAATCATGGAAAGAGTAAAATCCTGCCCCATCCCATTTTCATCCTCAATCCTCACTCCAGAGAGGCAATCATTTTTAAATCTTTAAGTGTTAATACTTTTACATTTTCATGTTATTTACTTTTGTATCTCTAAATACCATACTTACATTGTCCTTCATTTAAGACTTTGTTCTCCTAAAATGTGCAAATTTTGTTTCCAGACACACCCCATGCATGTATGTCACACACACGCTCAAACCAAGGTGTTTATTTGGCGAATAATTCATCACTCTGATGGTTAGTACTTGTATAATTATCTGCAGGTTTTATACCTCACTGAAAGGTTTATTTTTAAATGGACAAGATAACTACTGATGTCAAGTATCTTTTAATGAGCTTATTGGCCATTCTGTATATTCTTTTGTGAAGTATCTGTTCAAACCCTGTGTCTAGTTTTTGTTGTTGTTGTTTTTAGAACCTGGGCTGTCTTATTAATAAGTCATGAGTGTTCTGAGTATGTTCTGAATATAAGCTGAATATATGTTTAGCAAAAACTTTTCTCCCCATCTGTGACTTGCCTCCTTGTGTTCCTACTGTCTCTTTCAAAGAACAACTATTTTAAATCTTGATAAAATCAATTTTATCATATTTTTTTTCTTTTAGAGTTTCTGTTTTTGGTGTTTCGCCTCATCCAATGTCGCAAAGATTTTCTCTTATGCATCTTCTAGAATTTAATTGTTTTAGCACTTACGTTTAGGTCTATGATCAATGTAAGTTATATATGTTGGGAAATAGTCAAAGTTTAATTTTTTCATACAGATATCTAGCTAATCCAGCACTATTTGTTGAAAAGACTATCTTTTCCAATTGAATTACCTTGGCATCTTTGTCAAAAATAAATTGACCATATAAGTGGGGGTCTATTTTTAGACTCTCAACCTGATGCATTGATCTCTGTGTCTATCCTCACATCGATACCACACAGTCTTGATTACTGTTCGACTTGCATTTGCGAACGAACAGCTGCTGAAACCACTTGTCATTTAACAACTGCTTCAGATTCTATAACAGCCTGCGATCTACCTGAGCACGTCCATCTTATCGGTCTTTCAGAAGACCATCAGAGAACAGTATAGCTGAAAAGAATGTGTCATCCGTAGCTGTGGAAGGAAGGGACTCGACACTTTGAAGTAGTGACAGCAGGCAGCGCTGAGGCAATAGCTGTGACAGCAAAAGCGCTGAAGCCTACATATTTCAGGCAGTTCCCAGGAAGCAACAGCTGTGCAGAACACTCAATTGAGGGGTTACTAAAGCAAGGCTTTCCAACCACTTCTGGGTTAGTGCTAAGGTCCACTTCAAGCAACGTGAGGAAAGCCTACAGTAATTTTTAGGAGAGTTTTAGCATAGTTACATTGTAGTTAAACTTGAAAATGTTTATCAAGCATTTACTAGTGGATGTAAAGATTAGAAAGATAGATTGGGTAGGTTAGATGATGATGAGAGATAGATTAGATAGATGATAGATATGATAGATGATAGATAGATATGATAGATAGATGATAGATAGATATGGAGATATGAATATTAAAAAGACAAGGTATTGGTGTTTATGGTGAAGTCTAGTAACAGACCGATAATTTCAATAACATGTTAAAGTAAGGATGAGATGTATGCACTGGGACACAAGACCACAGAGCAAGGTAAGTAGCCCAATTCAATGATTTAAAGAATATTTCCTTAAAGAGATTAAAACTAAAATTAGGCCTGAAGGATATTTATGCTTTAACCATCTCCCTGATATGGTGATTTCAGGGAGAGATAAGAGTCTGAGCAAAGACCTCAGAACAGCCTACTGTGTGCATCTCTAGGGGGCAAACAAACGCTGTGCATGGCAGATGATGAGGCCGGAGATCTAAGTGAGCCAGATTATGGAAGTTTTCAAGACCCAGCTTTATTGCTATCTCCTCCAGGAAGCCTCCTTTCAATTAGCTTCTCTACCCCACACCTTCTTGAGCTAGGATCTACCAATTTCTCCTCTTCTCATCCTCACTGCTTTGCATTCTCTTTGCCCAATTCCTGGCCTGTGTCTGTGTCACGACTGTGGGACCCGTGTGGGAAGTGATGAGTGCTGTGTCCCCAGCATCCAGAACAGCACTCAGATCCAGCAGAATCACGAAATGTGCTGACCACAATGCTAACTCAGTTTGTTAGAACAGCAACCATTTACTAAATATATATATGCCCACTTGCTGTGTTCCAGGAAGTTATCAGAACAAGTTGGAGGAAGGAGTTAGGCAGGCATTAGGAAGAGAAATTAAGAGACATGAGTTCTAGCCCTGGCACTACCCTCTTATTGGATTATTTCAGACCTCCTGTCATCTGCTTGCATAAGATTGAAGAAGATATTACATTATGTCAGCACCTGGGTATCGGACACCAAATGGCATACGGTAATAATATCTAGATACAGAAAGTAATATGGTAAGTTAGGGGGGCTCTGTCTCTGAATAAGCCCTATTATAATTCAAGTGGGTGTAATTCTTTGCAACAATGTATACCAGTTCCAACAATAACTGAAACTTAAAGTTAGACTTCTAGTAATATATCAAGCAAATTTGATTTAAAAGTTTAAATTTTAATCAGAAACAATAGGCACCTGAGATTTTAGAAAATATACTTTTGAATATTGAATATTTTATAATGTTTTAAGGTACATTTGAAAAGTATTTTCTATCAAACAGTGAAGTTGGATTTTGCACCTATTTGCTCATCCGGTTACCACTAAACTGTGTACCTACCAGATAAGGAAAGCCATCAGTTAAGTTAGATATTGTTGGCAATACAACTGTAATAGTCAGTTTTCCCAAGACAGAACCAACAGGATATAGCTAGACAGACAGACAGACAGACAGACAAGTAAGACGAGGTTTATTATGGTAATCGGTGCATGTAACTGTGGAGGCTGAGACACGCCATGCTCTGTCTGCAAGCTGGAGAACCAGTAAAGCTGGTGTTCTAACTCAGTCCGAATTTGAAGGCCTGAGAACCAGGAGCTCCAATATCCAAGGGCAGAAGATGGATATCTGAAAGTGATACAGGCATTTCTCCTACAGGGTGACTTTTCCTAATCTGGATTAGCTACAAGGTGGCATATTAATAAGGGGGTAATGGTTTGCATTACGCAAGCTGCTATTGGTTAAAGTGCAGTTGGGCAGTTTAGTCATGAGGGAAAATGCTGCTTTACCTGCAGCCCAGTGTCTTCTTTGGATGTCACTTAACGCCTCAAGACCATGTCAAGTTCATTCCTCCTCAGGGCCTTCACATTGGCTGTTCCCTCTGTCTGAAATGCTCTTCCCCCTGGTCTCTTCTCAGTCTTCCGATCTCAGCTTCCGTTAGGCCTCCTATGTCCATGCAATCTGAAGTGAGTCCTCTTTTTCACCTCTGTCCCAGTGTTTTGTCTAGCTCTGGTCCACCAACTCGCACATTCCTGCCCTCACCTCTAATCCCGCCATCACTTGGGTGAACAACCTCATGCCGCTTTTGACCTGCTTTAGGCCGACAACACCTCCACTCACATACACGCTGTTCTGCCTTCATGTTTTGCCCCAGACCTTCTCTCATCCCCGTGACAGCCTGCTCCACACTCATCCATGAGAAACACAGAAATGTGGGGGGCAATTAACATCCCAAGGGCACACTTCACATAATGGAAAGTGGAGACAATGGTTAACTGCTTCTCCCTCGTGCCCCTCTGGTGGAACGTGCTGAGGCATATTTTGTTTTTTTTCTCAGGACCACTGAACTAGTGGGATTAAATGCCAGTTATTCACTGCAGCAGCCAACCCTGAGTCCTGATACTGACTCTACTTTCTCTCTTATGTTATTCTTTCTAGTCCTCACGCCCTGCTCCCTATTTCCAAAATCAGCTACCTGCACGTAAGCCCTGTCCTGGGACTCTGCTTTGGGGTAATCTGGATAAGATATACCCTAATCTCATTGAAACCAATAAAAAGTCAGAGGGCAAGGAAGCCCACTGATGCCATCCATAGAAGGCAGTCTTTTCAGTCACTCAACAGGGTAGAAGAGGGTTAAGAGTGTATCTGGAGGCGGCAAATGGAAAAAAAAAAACTTTCTGAAAGTTTGTTACCTCCTACCTTAGGCCCAAATAAATAAATTTCATTCAACATGACAAGCTCTTCTTGTACAAATCTTTACTTCAGTGACATATAAAGGCTGCTATACGGAAGTCACATGTCCACCCAGTTCAGGCAGAAAGGGTTTTCATTCAAAATGAGGTTGTTTGAAATTGTAATAGGGAGCTTGTGGAGCAGAATTAAGGCAGAACAGGGTCACCATTTGGCAGGAATATAGCCGAGCACTCTACACCATCAGAAAGGAGACCCACAAGATGGTCTTCAATGGCGCTCCCAATTCTAAGTCAGGGCATAAGTTTTCTACTAATATAATGGAAACACCCTCCTTCTGTGCAGTGATGGGAGGCAGTGCTGATTGAGACGCATTCAACTTTTTTTTGCAAAGACTGTGTTTCCAAACAGGCACAAATAACAAAGACTTTCCTGAGACCAATAGGACGCTCCACCATGCAATGTGGAAGAAGAGACGTTTCAAAATGAAGCTGCAGTGTGTGTGGCAGCCGGTGGGATGGGAGAGGTCTGTAGTCTGTCGTCTCCAAAAATGTGTGCTAAAGTGAACAGAGATGCAACATGGAGAAACCAAAAACGGAATTTGACCCTTGGTTTCAGCTCTCTGGTGGCAGGACCTAAACAGGGTCTTTGTTCAATAGTTGGCACATTGTTCCCAAGATACCAGTGGTCCATTTCGGGAAGACACATGACACCCTTATGGAAACTGGACTTGGAAAAAGCAGAGGGACCAGCCCATGCAGGAGAAACAGAGTGATGGTGTGTTCTTTCACCGGGCGCGGTTGCTCCCTGCACACCAGGATGCTTCTCCCAAACAAAGGTCCTTTGGAAAAGAAAGAGCAGCTCTTAGCTGCTCCTGGTTATGAGCAGACTCTTTTATGTGCAAGGGAGTTGTGAGACATTGGCTCCTATTAAATGTAAGATGACCATTTGATTTAATTTTGTGTCGTGACACAATTTTATAAGAAGTCAGGTAAGTACCAAGAACAGTACATTTGCTTAGAGCCAAAAGGACTGAGAATGATAATATCAGCTCTGTTCATAATCTCATTTAACCCTCAGAGCAACTCCACGAGGTGCTAATAATATTAACCCCATTCCACAGATGTACAAACTGAGGCACAGAGAGGTAGAGTAACCATCCTAAGATTACAAAGCCGGCAGGCGTCAGATGTGAGATTCTGACTCAAGCCTGTCAGACCTTTCATCATGATGCTTTACTAGCTGAAGGACCTCAGTGAATTCATTTCCTCCTTCTGAGGGCCAGTTTCCAAATACTTTGAACATACCTAAAAATGATGCATATAGGTTTTAGGAGAGGAGCAAATGAATTTATTCAACAAGGATTTGGGGAGAACTGATGGTGTGTGTTCAGGCCATTGCATATCAAGGAGAAATTGCCCAGAACAATGTCTGGTCCCTGCATGAGTTTATTTTGTTGAATATGAAGGCGAATATGTCACTCTTTGTCAGTCACAGCACCCAACCCTCCTCTCCTCTCCACTCCACAAATGCCCAACTTCCATTTTAAAGAATCCCCCGCTGAGTGTAGACTTGCCGCTGTGAAAATTGATTGGGTCAGATTGTCTCTGTCTGTGCTCCACATCCCTCCCCAGCCAGCCAGTCACAGGCGCGAAGCAAGCTGCGCTAAGCAGCTCTCCCCTGGGGCAGCTCACACCCTCTCGTGATCGCAGTGGCCAGGGCGTGCAGCGCAGGCTCTTCTGGCAGCTCGGCCCGCTTCTCCAGTTCCCTCGGCTTTCATCCACTGCCCAGCCCGTCCGTTCCGAGGGGCCCACAGCCTCCTTCCTACCTTGTCAGTGAAAAGGAACACCTCTCGCTTGGGCCGCTGCAACAGACTCTGACCTCCTGTCCCTGCTTCTGCTCTTGACCGCCCGACAGTCAGCTTTCCAGCCAGCATTTAAAAAGTAAACCAGATCAAGCCAGCCCCTTTCTTGCTGAGGACCACTCACAGGCTCCCAGCGTGCTTGGACTAACTCCAACCCTCTCCCCATGGCCATGGGTGCTCTCGCCTTGCCCACCCCGTAACCTGGTTTCCTGTTACATGCTCCCTCCCTCAGCTCCAGCTACCTCTGCAGGTGTGTCCTCCTCAGGATTTCCGTGTAGTGTCCCATCTGCCTGGCACCCTTTGTCACGGGGCTCGCTCCCTGACTTCATTCGGGTTTGTGCTCACCCACCATCTCCTCAAGGAGGTGTTCCCTGACCATGTGACTGAAACTGTCACCTCACCTACCATTTACTCTCCTTCATTTTTCTTCATAGTGTGTTTCATTGCCTACAGCTCTATTTTCTTTATTTGTTTTCCAGTTATTATTGGTTTCACTGTCTGGAATGTAAGTTCTATAAGGGTATGGATTTTTGTCTTGCTATTTCTCTATGAGTGAAATAATTAATATACTACTACTGTGACCAAAGATTTAACACCAGTGATGGTTAATTTTATGTGTACACTTGACTGGGTTGTGCGGCACCCAGATATTTGCTTAAACCTTCTGGGGTGTGTCTGTGAGGGTGTTTCTGGGTAAGATTAGTATCTGAATCTGTAGAGTAAAGCAGACAGCCCTCGCTGGTGTGGGTGGGCCTCATCCAATCCACTGGGGGCCTGATAGAGCAAAAGGCAGGGTCAGGGAGAACTCGCTCTGCCTATGTCAATCAGGGACGTTGGTCTTGTACTGCAGCCGAAATGGAGCGCACGCCATCCGCTCACTTTGTTCTCAGGCGTTCAGACATGAGCGCTGCACCCTAGGCTGCTCCTGGTTCTCCATGGCAGACTATGGGACTTCTCAGCCTCCATAAACTCATAAGACAACCCCTTATCATAAATATCTATCTATCTATCATCTATCTATCTATCTATCTATCTATCTATCTATCTAGCTAGCTATATAGATATATGTCTGTATGTATAGCTCTCATGTTTCATATATATCCTCTTGATTCTGTTTTTCTGGAGAATCCTCATTAATACAACACCTTTTACACTTTTGAGGGCAATTGCTCTGATTTTTTAAGTGATTCGTTATCAAAGTAGCATCTTATAGACATTTAGAAAGTTAAAAAAGATAAAAACTGGTAATTCCACTAGTGAAATCCAATGATTGTTCATACTTTGTTGCACTTTCGTCCAGCATTTCCCTATACATACTGATGTTGTTGTTTTTCGAAGATGTAATTAGGCTGTACATAATTTTATATCATTTTTATATTAAATTATAGACATTTCTAATTGCTACTTTAGTGTTCATAACCATCACTTCTAAATACCTGCACAAGAAGAGAATATATGAGCCATAATTGACTTAATTTCCCACTGCTTGTTTCAAATCTAATTTGTTTCCATTTTTCATTATTACAATAAGAAACACCAGCCTGCGTAAAGCATTTTCCATATTTAGAATTATTTTCTTAGGATATATTGTCAAAAGTGCAACAATGATATCAAAGCATGCAGATTTACTTAAAGCTCTTGCTACAAACTTACAGTGTTCTAGAAAGATCCGTGCAATGTCCATTCTCCCCAGCAGGGCAGGAAATTATCCTTCATGTGCACATTGACCAGCACTATGGGTCTAGAATCATTTTTTCAATTTTATAATTCAATTAAATTTGAGCGAACCATTTGGTAATTCTGCCAACCCAAGACTCCATCACAGGCTTGTGCCTTACAGATGCAGTGATTCTGATGTATTTTATAAGTGTGAGCCCCTTTAGGACTATAATTGTATAATTTTACATGCTACATTATCATATATATATATATATATATATATATATATATATATATATATATATATTCCTAGCAGAAAAGCTTCTATTTTAACTAGTCATTTATGAGTACTGAATTTTCTGTTGGTGATTTTACAGGACGAGATTGAAAGAATTTTCCAAAGATTAGCTTCTGGTTCTACACATTTCAAACTTTGTTTCTTCTTCACTACCTTTGCCTGTCCTCTAGAAAATAAAAGCATATTCTCTCATGATGAGTTTGGGCTGCATTTCCAAACTCCTTCAAGCATCTAGAGGTCATTGATTCCTCATCCACAATCCCGTAATCTGGAAAGCTCTTAAACCAATGTTTTACTTAACTCAGGTGATGGGCACACCTAACTTGAACTGAAATGGGACTACTGATGGTCTTTGTTGATCTCAGTATGGAATTTCATCTGTATCCCTATAGAAGTGTGAGTGATTGGTTGTGAGGTGCTGCCCACAGTCATCTAGGAGGCTTCACCTTTCTAAAAATTCTAAATTCTGAAACAAAGCAAAACTCTGGCCCTGCGGATTTCAGAGGAGAGAGTGTGGACTGTTATGAAAGGCTAGGAGACATTGTATAGTGAAGCTGTTTAACAGGCAAATAAACATGATTATTTGCTCAGGGAGAGATGTGCTTCATCTGTTCTGACACCAGCTGCTCTACTGCAATTCCATTCCGGCACTAGCCACCCGGAATGAGTGCGCACCCCATAAGTCAAAGGTCACGGCTCCAATGAGACTATTCTCACTTTAGACACCAGCCACCAGTGGGGTTTCCCATCCACCCATACTTCTGACCAACAGGCTCCAAGTCAGGGATTCCCATGATGCCTGCTAATTTGGCGATTTGCTAGAATGACTCACAAAACTCAGAAAGGCACTATACTTATAATTACAGTGTAAGGGATACAATTCAGGAACAGCCAAGCGAAAAGACAAAGAGGGTAAGTGCTGGGAAAGTCCTGAATGCAGAGCCCTCTGCCCCTGGACTCAGGACACGCCCCTCTCCCAGCACATTTATGTGTTCGCCAATCAGGAAGCTCCAACAAGCTTGGTGTCCAGTTTTACCCTGGGGTCTTATTGTGTAGGCTCTACCGATTAAATCGTTGGCCACGTGATTGAACTCAATCTCTAGCCTCCTTCCTTTCCCCAGGGTTAGGCTGGCTCAAAGTCTCAGTCCTCTAATCATGTAGTTGGTCTTTCTGATGACCAGACCCATCCTGAAACTACTTAGTGACCAACCATGAGTCACTTCATTAGCATAAACTCAGGTGGTGTGACGCAAGAGATTTGTGAATAACAAAGACACTTTTATCACCTGAGAAATTAGCAGGGTTTTAGAGCTCTGCACCAGGAACTCTGGACAAAGAACAGACAAATTCTTTGTTATACAACACCATCTCATGTCTGTTACCACCCCTGGAATGTTCTTCCTTTACAACTAGTGAGACCACTAGTTTCCTAAGATTAATGACCCAAGTTCTGACTTCTGTTCTTCTGTTGGTGTGACACCCAGTAGGGAGAAAGACTTCTGGGATGTCCCCGTGGGGTTGGTGCTTAGCACCAGTCTCTTTTCTGCTCCTGCGTGGGAACCAGCAAGATTTTTATTCAAAATCATATAAATATTTTAGTAAAGATATACAAACATGCACACTTCTTTTGGTCAAAATTACTGCTTTATATTTTATAATTAATTCTACTTTTGATTTATATTTTCCTTATGTTTTCAAACTAATATTTGCTGTCTTAGAGGAATGTCACTGGTTTTTATATACATATTTATCTTCTCTCTGGACTCTTTACTCATAAGCTCATTAATTCTAATAGCATTTTGGTTGATTCATTTGGGTTTTTGTTAAGTACTAAACCATATCATCCTCACATAATGATATCCCTTTTTAAATTTATAACACTTATTTCTGATTAGGTCTTATTAGGCTATCCAGAACATGTAGAATACAATTCAATAATAAGCGTGATGCTAAGAGCTTGGTTTCATTCTTGACTTCAACGCAGAAACTTCTGGTATTTTATCATTAAGCACAATGTTAGCTACTTTGTCACCTTAATGGCATAGACTTCAAGTCCTTACTTAGTAAGCATTTTTATTATAAATAGATGTTAAATTTTGTTCATGGTTATTTTAACATCATGCATTTTTTGCATATTATTTATTTTTAGGAGACTAATAACAGAATCTGCTTTGTGGCTTTTGTATACGAGTATACCTGAAGTAATTATTCTAGAATGTGGGATCATCTGTAATAGCTAATTCTGTCATTTTTATAAAATCTCAGTTAAAGAACCCCTTTAGGTACTTTTACAGATATCTTTACTACATGGGCTCTACCTAACCGCTGGAGTCAAGACACTGATAATTGCAGGCGGGAGACCAGGTAACCTGCAGGTTTTGCTCTAGCACTTTGTAAATTATCATTGAATAGAATATAGGGCAAAAGGCAACATCGCTCAAGCTGCATTTTAGGAAACAAATGTTCTACTTTATCAGGGGCCAGGAAACCATGGCCCATGGGCCAAATCCCACCCATTCGCCATCTGTTTTGTAAATAGAGTTTTATTGCAACACAATCATTTATGCTTATTCATTTATGTGTTGTCAATGGCTGCTTTTAGGTTATATTGGCAAAGTTAAGTAACAGCAATAGAGATCATATGTAGCATAAAATAATTTACTATTTGGACCTTACAAAAAAAGTTGCCCACCCCCCATTCTAGACATAAATTAGTATTTGGAGAAAAATAAAAAATAGGAGGAAGGAGTTCCCCCACTGGGAGCCCCTTTTGAGCTCATAGTTGGGTTATTCTTACACTGGACTGAAGATTTCACTGGCTTTCTGACCAGCCTTCAGAGCAGCCACCAGCCCCTTCTATGGGCTGGGCTTCTTTGGTCCTTTAAAGGACTTTGTATGAACAGAAACGCTGTTGAAGCATGGGAATCTGGTCAAGCAAAATCACTGGGAAAGAGCACATGTGCCAAAGGTAAAGGCTAACCAGGGACGGCAGGTCCAGGTGAAATTTGCCTCTAACTGGCTCCAGCTTACCTTGTCAAACACCTATTTGCTCTCACCAGCAAGCATCAAAGCCAGTCTGAGACATCCATTGGTTCACCTGGCCCAGTTAGAATGCCTCCTCCTAGAGTAGTCATGTGACACTAATTTGTGGCAAGGAAAGAATTCCATCCAATCAGACTAGAATGCAATATTGCATCATCTTTAAAATAATTGAGAAAAAAAGTTGTGATGCCTGATCCCTGCTAATTCAATATTCTAAAAATATATGACTATGGCTTCAGGTCAGACTGAATTTACTGTGTGAATCTTTTGTTGCCTTTTTTCCACCCTAACTCCCTTTGAGTCAGAAAAAAAATTCATGGAGTTATTTTGGAATGTACAAAGTTACTCTTTTTTGGGTTTTTTTCTCTGTTATTATCATAATAGTATAGTATTTTAGGGTAGCAATTCCACTTCTAAGAATTTATCCTAGGGAAACAATCATGTAAAGATTAATGATAACAAAATGACCATTAACAATTCTTGTGCTTAGTGTTTCCCAGGGATTGTGTGAAGCACATTACCTGCATCATTTATTCCATCTTCGCAACAGTGCATTGAATTGCTGACGAGTGTCATTTTCATTTGACAGATGAAGAAACGAAGCTTGGAGAGAATAAGTGCATTGCCAAAGTCACCCAGCAAGGCAGGTGAAGTAAGCAGTTCTGGCTTACCTAATTCCTAATTACTATGACACATTGTGGTGCATATAACTCTCACTAGATATTCAAATACTATATAAATATAAAGAAAGAAGACTGGAAGGATACGCACTAAACTCTCTCTTTAAAAATTTCTCCTCCATTTTCTTTCATTTCAACAAATGGCTTCACCACCTACTGAAAACAAAACAGACCACTTGGAGTTGTCTCTGACTCCCTCCTCTCCCTTGATTTCACAAGCCCCACCCCAAGATTCTACCCTCAAATAGGCCTGGGACCCGCCTTTTCTCTCCCCTTCTGAGGACATCATCACCATCTTTCCTGGCTACTCCCACTGTCCTCACCATATGGCAGCAAGAGAGATCTTTTGAAAATGCAAATCAGAATAAATTTCTTCCCCTCTTGAAACCCTTGTGTAACAAGTAGAATAAAATCGGAATACAATCCATGCCACTGCCCCGTCCAGGTTCTCAGTATGTCTTTGGTTCCCGCTTCCTTCTCAGAATTCTCCTCCTGCCATTTTCCCATCCCTCACTAGACTTTGTCAGGGCTTTTCCCCAGGTCCTCAGACATGCTAGAACTTTCCTTCAATTCAAATTTCTCTCAATTTTTCTCTCAGTTGGACAATTCGTTTCTGTGGCCGGGGCCCTCATACTCTGGCTCGGAGGGGCTTAATCTTAGTCAACTCCCGTTCACTCTTCATGCTTTTGCTAAAATGCTTCTTCATCAGAAACGGCTTCCTGACCATCCTATCAAAAATGAGGCCCTCATCTTATAATGGGCCTGAAGAACCCTACCTATTATGTTCTCCTTCAGAGCATTTTCTTACCACTTGAAATTATTTTGTGTTTCCATTTGTTTTCTTGTTCATTATCTATCTCCATCCAAAATATAGACCCCCGTGGGAGAAGGGACTTTGCCCTCTTCCAAGTTTTGCATAGACCCTGGCTCCCAGTGGTGCTCGGTAATCACTAGTAGCTGAAATATGTTGAGCTGGAGATACAAACTTCCCCAGAGTGAGCTCAAACAATTTCAAACCATTACAAATTTGTTCTTGAAACAAGGGCATGTAGCTGAGTCCTTGGGCATCAGGGATGAACTGGACACCTGGGAGGCCTCTGAATTAACTTTCATGTAGAATATATCATTTATGAAAGTATAGGGAATAAAATTGAGCTGATCTGAAGCTTGCATATATATTAAAACACAATATTAACTGCAGAATTGCTTACAACCTTGAGTGACAAATAATTTTCTTTTTCAGAACAGAATGTTAGATCACTGACATTTTGTGCGGCGTTATCAGGGCACAGTGGTGATAAAAAAAACAGAGCACTTTTCATTGGTGTTAGTACTGTTTTTATGTTGCCTTCAGATATTGGATCCTTTTTGTGCCTGATCCAGGATCCTCCCATGACTGGGATGGATGTGGTTCCCACTGGTGAAGCACAGCTTATACGACCTCTGGCAGCAGCTGTGTCTATCGTGCCTGTGAGTCTTTGGACAATCGTCTGACTCTTGTTTTCTCTTCTATAAAATGGGTGTAGAATTCCTGTGACAATTAAACAAGGGGGGAATATGATACTTTACATGCTTGGTAGCGCCATATGCCATTATTAGCTTAAGAGTAGAGCTAGTCTTGTTTGTCTTCTTTTGTTCAGCAATAAAACAATGACAGCAGCATTGCTGACATTTGTAGAAATGATTGAGCTGAATCTCTCATCTTTGTAGCCTCACTCTTTCCACAGATGGTCCTGAGGGCCTCAGGAAATGTTTGTTAGAAGGTGTGATGAAAGGTGAGATGTTGTCCCCACCCAGCCTTTCCCCAAGTTGTCCTTCAGACAGGAGCTACGCTTCAGGGGTTGGCTCCTAGATGGGTAATCAGAGACAGGATTTTCATTTCGAGTTCTGGCCCAGAAAGGGGACCCACCCCCTCGCCCACAGCATCTGCTTTTGCTTTGCTTCAGCTTCCTGCTGGGAAGGCGAGGTGGACAGAGCAGAGATCTGCGGGAAGCCAGAGAAGAGTTCTAATCCCAGCGCCTCTTCTCATGGGCTGTGTGACTTTGGGCGTTATACTCAACATCTTTTAAAGTAACTATTCTTGCCCACCAATGGGAATACTATACCCCTTTCCGTGGGATTATCATGAGAATCAAATAAAATAGCATTGCATACCCAATATGACATCCAGAACACAGGTAGTGCTCAATAAATGTTAACTTGCTAATGTCTCCTTTCAAACCGTTTTGTGTTGTGTGGGAACAGAGTGGGGGAAGGAGGAAGGGAAGAGAAGAGAGAGGCTTGTAAGAGAAATCATGTGATGTCTGCAGACCACAGCGTGTTTCTTGGAAAAGCCATTAAGAGCAAGATGCAGCGCTCAGCAAGCCCAGGCTGTGTCCATGACCACGGGCTCAACCCTGCTGTTGACCGATGGGCAATTCTGCAATGGCAAATATTAGCCCCAAGCAAACGTGGCTTTTGTGAATTTCTTCTTGGCTTCTTTCTTAGCAGTGTTGCTGTGTGTGTCATCTCTCCATCTCTGCCTGTTCCCTGGCCTCCGGAATGTGACCCCCGTGATGGAGCCTGAATCGTTACCAGGGTGATAAAGATGTCCTTGGCTCAGAGTGTGCCATTTTGGGCCTGAATGGCTGGTCAGGGCTTAATGACCAGGGACTTCTGATGTTCAAGGGCAACTCCGGCATCAAAATGCCATGAAAACTGGCAGCCCCATGGAGACTTGCTCAGTCCTTTCCCTCATTCAGTATTTCAATTTATTTTTATTTCTAAGGCATCCAGTTCAGAGGTCACAGGGCTTTCGATCAAAGCATTTGGTGTCACATCTCTGACCCTGGAAAATCCTCCTGTTATGGACTCGTTATGTGTTTCTTCCTAAAATTCGTATGTTGAAATCCTACTTTGCAATTTGATGGTGTTAGGAGGTGGGGCATTTGGAAAGTATGAGGAGAGGATGGAGCCCCTATGATGGGATTGGTGCCCTTACAAGAAGATCTCAAAGAGCTTGCTCTCCCTCTCTCAGCCATGTCTTGCAAGAAGGCAGCCTTCTGCAAGAAAGCTCTTCACCAGGAACCGAATAGGCCAGCACCTAGATCTTGTGCTTCCCTCTATTCCAGCGGTTCTCAACCTGTGGGGCGCGACCCCTTTGGGGGTCGAACGACCCTTTCACAGGGGTCGCCTAAGACCATCGGAAAACAAAAAAGATATTTACATTACGATTCATAACAGTAGCAAAATTATGGTTATAGAGTAGCAATGAAAATAATGTTATGGTTGGGGGTCACCACAACATGAGGAACTGTATTAAGGGGTCGTGGCATTAGGAAGGTTGAGAACCGCTGCTCTAGAAGTATGAGGAAATACATATCTGTTGTTTAAGCCACACGATCTATGGTATTTTGTATAGCAGCCAGAGATGACTATGGCACCTCCTTAGAAATGTGTGTTTGATGGAGTCACATATGCCCAGGTTCCAATCTCAGCTCTGCTACTTAGTTATGTGACCTTGGATAAGTCACATAATTTCTTTGAGTATCAGTTCCCTTGAAGAGTTATTGAAGGGACAGAGAAAAGAAAAAAGAAAGTGCTCCACTTATCTCTTCACTGTGTAAGAAACCCCAAATTTGGCTTGAAGCAACACTTTATTATTATCTCTCATAGTTCTATAGGTTGACTGGGCTCAGCTACGCATGTCTCATGTGGGGTGCCAGGAGCTGCGGTCATCTGAAGGCTAGGCATCCAAGATGGCTCCTCAAATGTTTGGTATTTTATGCTGGCTTTCATCCCGCAGCTCAGCTGGGGCTGCTGACCTGAGAGCCTACATGGGGCCTCTCCATGTGGTATGAGCTTATCACAGTATGGTAGGTGAGTTCCCTGAGGAAATGCCTCAGAAAAGAACATTTCAAGGGGCTCAGGCAGAAACATCAAGGCTTCTTATGAACTAGTCTTGGAAGCCCCAGAATGTCACTTTTGCTGTATCCGCCTAGTCAAGCAAGTCACCAAGCTCAGTCCAGATTCAAAGGGAAAGAAAATAGGCTTTGCTACTCGATGAGAAAGAGGCAAGATTACAATGCAGAAGCGCGTGTAAGATGGGAGACATTGGAGCAGCCATTTTGGAGAATATAGTCTGCCACAAAATGGGGGGCGGGGAAGGTTGGTCGCCTGTCAAAGTTGAAAGATAAAGTTCAGATTGATTCTGCTTTCCTCCACTATTTACAGCTGTACTGATGGCGGATGTGGTTTTTGTCCTGTGGTCCACATCTTTATTCACCGAATATCCCCTTAGAGAAAGACAGTGATCTCTCTCTTCAGCGTCTGCTAATGGTCCTTGTCCCCCATCCCTTTACCAAACATGGTGTCCCCTCACTTGGTTGTCATTTGAGCCTTCTTCCTGTTCTTGCCCCCTCCTCTAATTTCCAGTGTTCCTTCAAGCAAAGCTCAGGAACTGATATGTTATTCCTCTTTCTTTGAGGATTGGAGAGAGAGCTGGGGATAAGATCAGGGATGCCAAGCACATTGTACTATTGTCCAGAATCCACAAGCCCCCTGAGCTTAGGTTCATATAGGAAGCAGACACCACTAACTATATAGTACACATGACTTATGGCATGCTTTAAATTTCCTGTGTTGCCTAAAAATTTACCAAAATATTCCAGCTTAAAACAATTCTCACTTATTATCTCACAATTCCATGGGTCTAAAGTTCTTTGCTCTGGGTATCACAACACTAAAATCAAGATGTTGACCAGGCTGAATTCTCATTTGGAGACTCTGGGGAAAATCTAATTCCAAGTGAATTCAGGTTCTTGGCAGAATTCAGTTCCTTGTGGTTATAGGACTGAAGTCTCCATTTTCTCATTGACTGCTGGTCACATTCACTCATGTCTTTTAGAGGGATGGCCTTGCCATGTGGTCTGCTCCATCTTCAAGTCATCAACAGAGGACTACTCATGTGCCCAATTGACTTCACACTTTAAATCTCCAACTTTCTCTGACCTCTAGACCCAGATGTAAAAGTCTCATATGATTAAGTCAGGTCACAGATTAATTCCCCATCTTACGGCAAACTGATTTGAGACCGTAATTACATCTGAAAAATTCCTCCACAGCAGTACCTGTGTTAGTATATGATTGGAGACTGGGAAACAGTGTGTGTACACCAAGCCCGAAGAGTCTCAGGAGTCATCATAGAACACTGCCTATTATGCCATGTGTTACTCCTCCCCAACAGTGGCGCTAGCGGAGATTCTGCAGCTCAGCCACATTCAGTTGGCAAGTGAGGTAACTCCAGCCTTCAAAAGTGTTTCTCTTAGAGCACCTCCACACTTGTGTTCCAAAGAGAGAGATGTCTCATCCCAGACAAAGTTGACAGTTCCCACAACTTCCTCCTCTTCTGTGTCCCCCTGCCTCATTCTCACGGCTGGAGGAGTGTTATAGTGTGATGGCTGATGGGGCTGGGGTGGCTAATTCTGCCTCCTCTTAGGAATCCTTGATCTTGGCCACTGTTGGAAGTCTTGTTTAGAATGTGGGGCACTGGTGCCTCTGGTCCTCTAATTTCAAGGTTCAAGAAATGTCTCACTTAACATTCTGTGATGGTATTATTAACTGGGATAATGACTACCTTAGAAATGGCACCGTGAGAAACAAGGAAAGGATTGTTATACCATTCTCAGACCTCTAGAATCATAGCCGGTTCCCTTTGCTTGGAAAGCAACAAACACCATCAGGCAACACAAGTCTATACTTGCCTATTTCAATTATGGAAGGTTAGGGAATCCTGAGGTGAATTTTTGTATCATGTGGTACCCTAGGCCAGTCATTTTTCCTCCCTCTATCCTTTACTTCATGGGCATCATTCCCATCTGTCATGGAGAGAGGTGCCAATGGAGAAAAGAATACAGGAGCTCCCACTGTATTAATGATACTTCATTCCTTTAACTGGTCACTATTAATGTTTTATACTTCTGTACGTGTCTAAAATATTTCGTAAAATTCTTTACCATAGGAAAATGTCCCCACAGAGCACTATAACATTATATTAACCAGTTTTCTCCACTGAACTGAAGAGCTAAACAGAACAGGGCAGTTCAGATTGGTATCCCAAATCACAAGTACGATGTCTGATATAGAACTGGCTCTGAAGATCTACCTGTAGACAGGATGAAGGATGTCCTGGTCGTTTGTCAAACTGGCTTCCTTTTTCCCTTCTTATCCTCCAAATTCTACTCAGGCATTAAACTGAGCTCAGCATCCCCTCCCCTGACTCCTTCCTGAGTTTTTACTGAGGAGTCCAGTCCTTGCTGACATCTCTCTGAATGTCTGTACTATGTGCATTCTGTGCTATAAAAGAGGGAGAGAAAGAGAATAGACATTTTATTGAGCATTAAGAAGCAAACACAAATTTATCTCACTTCATCCCACTTTATCCCACCCACACTTCTGTGAGAGACATTGTTATTCTCATGTTAAGAGTTCATGCCAAGATAATTTAGTAAACATTTGCTATTGGCCACGTATTGTGGAAAGCTCTGGAGATAAAGCAATGGTAACAGAATGGAGGAAAATGTTGTCCCTTTCTTCAAGGAGCTTTGAATTGAAATAGGAAAATAGGAAACAGGCTCAAAGACATCTGTGATCTGCCAGCATAGCCAGAAGCTGACCTGAGTAACACAGCTCTTATGGTCTTTACTGTGGTGTTAGGTGTGTTTCCTATTTTACTTTATTTATTCTCACAACCCAATAGTGTAAGACTTATATATTACAAATGAAGGAATTTACTCTCTGAGAACCTTAGACAGCTGGCAAGAGATTTGCATGGGGTTGAAGAGTGCCCTCTAAAAATTCATGTCCACCCGGAACCTCAGAACGTGACCTTATTTGGAAATAGGGTCTTTGCAGATGTAATCAAGATGAAGTCATACTGGACTGGGAGGGCCCTCATTCCAATGACTGGTATTCTTTAATGAGGCCATGTGAAGACAGAGAGGGACACACAGGAGGAAAGCCACATGGTGATGAAGGCAGATATAGGAGGGAGGCAACTGCAAGCTCAGAACACCAAGGATGGCGGGCAAACACCAGAAGCTTGAAGAGAGGCAAGGAACAGATTCTCCCTCAAAGCACGCAGAGGGAGACAACCCTGCTGATATCTCGATTCTGGACTTCTGGCCTCCTGAACTGTGAGACAATACATTTCTGTTGTTTTAGGCCGCCTGGTTAGTGGTAATCAGTTAATGCAGCCCTAGCAAACTAATACACCAACAGAGGCCAGAGTCAGAGCCATATTTGCTCCCAGAGCCTAGGCTGTCACTGCTGCTCTCTCCTCCCTCACAGGAGGCTGACAAGAGAAGAAGCTGAGATGAGGGAAATGTTCTTTTCAAAACTCAATGTGTTCCTCAAAGTTCATGGATTTTTATCATCGTTATTTCAAGAGACTCTGTTCCCCAAATGATCTAAGAACTCAGCAAAATTTGGTTAGTAAATAAAAATGAGATACGGGACACAATCCCTCCCCATTATTTAATCAACTCATTCAAATCATATTTTCAGAACTCCCCCTGCTTTCACTCTGCTCCCTGTTCTGATCAAAACAATGCCCTGAACTGTGTGAGGAAGCCCTGAGTAATACTTTACAACCAGCTTGTCCTCAATTGTAAGAAATCACATGGGACTGTGCAGGGTGTGGCTGCACTGGACAGGCCTGGCATTCTGCACTGGCCGAAACTATGTTATATATGAACTTGGTGTTAGATTTTGTGGTTGTTCTTATCATCAAACAATGGCCTAAAAAGTCATCTTTGCGTGTAACCAGGTTATACATAGAAAAGAACAAAGTCTGCTCTCTTAAGAGAATTTTCTTAAGAACAGAGATGGGCTTTTGTCTTGTTTGACTGTTTGTGTCCTTTCTATTCTCACCATAGTTACACACACACAGACACACACACACACACACGCGCGCGCGCACACACACATGCACACACACACGTGCACACACACACGTGCACACACACTCCCGAAAGGAACTGCACGTTCCACGCCCCCTCAGTCCTCACTGTTGCCTTTGTATCTCCACAGCTAGCTCCCCTTTCTGCTGACCTGTCTTAATGCTGACAATAAAAGCTGTATTACCACATGCCAGGCGCGTTTTAATCCCCGTATTACAGATGCATACGCTGAGGCACAGAAAGATTGTGCAAGGTGACCCAACTTTTTATTTTCGTGGTCTTGTTTTTCGCTACATTCCTTCCTGGGATTTTAAGTTCCACCCCTAAGTTGATGACTAGGATTTTGACCTCCAGCCCAGATTTTGTGCTCTGGGCTCATGTAAACAGCTGCATAACTGCCATCTTCACTTGGACATCTCAGGCATCCCAGACGTAAGTAATGCGCTAGAAGTAGAACTCCCTCTGTCCCCCACGCTCTTCCTAGAAGCTGTTCCAAAGCAGTTACCTACTCTCCCCCATCCCTTTACCTCTCAGTAGGCACACCACCATCCCTTCACAGTCACTCAACCCATAATACAAAAAAAAAAAACCTCCCATGATTTTTTTTCCATATGCCCCTCACTAAATCGCACACATCCGCAAGTCCTGTCACTGAAACCTCCGAAATATACCCCTAACTGATCTGCGTTGTTCCATCTCCACTCTTGTCATTCTTGTCCAGACCACCTTGGAGATAAGGTCTTCTGATTAGTCTCCTCACTTCCACTCAGTCCAAGGGAATCTTCTTGAAACCAAAATTCGAGATATCCTGAGTGACACCAGTACATCATGTCATCAGGGTACATGCTTTTCCAATCATTCTTAGAAAACAAGCTGAGAAATGCCATCAAGTGCTTTGCTCAAAAACCTTGTGGCCACTAATTAGACAGCTTGGAAATACTGAAAATAACTTGCAGCCCTGAATGGTAGGGGATGGATGAGTCTTGTCAGGCTACCGATTTGCGTGTCCCTGGACACCAGGGCTGTGCCTGCCCATCTGGCACCTGCTCGGGCATTAGGCCCTGGTCAGAATACTCAGGGCCAATGGCTTCCGCATCACCCTGGTGACCACTCCAGTTTCTGCCATGACGGCCACTTTCCAGGCGTGGGGTACAAGAGCAGAGCTAGGGAGTAGACTTAGAAAGTAATGTCAGACCTAAAAGGGCCTCATCGGTCATGGTAAAGGGGTTGGATTTTATGCCAAGCAGGGCTGGGTACCCTGTGTAACCATCCCCAGCTCAGGTGAGCAGTTCACTGTTGAGGTTTGATCTTACGGAATGGCAGAGCCACGAAGCCCAAATCCCAGCTTGGAGGGCGGGCTGGAGAGCAGACATGAGGATAGGATCCTGGTGTCCAAACAGCCGGCAGTAGAGCACGGGACATGGTAGAACGGAGGTGTGGCAAGAGCTTGGAGGAAAGATCAATTCAGTCTGCCTGAGAAGTGTTCATGCAGCATTTGACATTTAAGCAATCTTCCGAGATCACCAAACAAGGAACGGAGGGACAAGGGATGGAGGGATGACTTTTCAGGTGGAGAGCACAACCTGTGCAGAAGCCACAAAAAGCGCAAAACATTGACAAATACCAGGATTCCAAAGCTGGGGGTGGGGGTGGGGGGGAAGGTTTAGAGGCACCTGGAGCCCAGTAGTCCAGGGCAGTCCAGAGCAGTGGCGATGTTCACGAGGGATCAGATGTAGAGCGGAGAGACACGCATGTGGAGGAGGGACGCCATGCTGTGGCAGGAGGACAAATGGGCACTCAAGGGAACGGGAGTGCCCCAGAGGAAGGCACCTTGGACTCCGCTCCCGAGGTGTCTGTGTGTGTTCCAGGCCTCTCCCCTCCAGCGCACCATGCTTACCCCCCACGGCCCAACCCGCCTCCTTCCCTTTGTGTGGATGCTTATTGTTTCATGATTCCAGAATCTAGCTTTCTTTTTAGGACACTCAGAACACAGAGACCAATTACATTTAGAAAAATGACAAGTATCTATAATCCGATCACCCAAAAGTAGCCTCTGTAAACTCTGGTGGGTGCCCTTTGGCACTTTTTCTTAGTGTGCATTTGTGTTTGAGTTCATCACCAAAATTAGGCTCACAATTATACACACTTTTTCCTAGTTTGCTTTTTTTCACTTCATAGTATTGATGTTGGAACTATATTCCAATGTCCATCCATATACATCTATATCATAATATTTATTTAGTGGCTGCTTGGCATTGCACAGCAGTTTTGGGAACCAATCTGTGGCCTTTGAATGTTGGGTTGTTCCTAGTTTTTCACTTTTTATAAATAAACTACAGTGAGTATCCCTGCTCATATGGTTTCACATTTGTATAAATATTTTTTAGGACAAATGTCCAAAAGTGAAGTTTTCTTCATTAAATATATACACTCTTTTAAGGATTTAGGATATAATACCAAACTGTTTTTTCAGAAAATTTGTCTCTGTTGATCAGTATCTGAAAGTGTCCATTTCTCCAAAACCTAGCAAACACTAGGAATGATCATTTTTCCCCTTTGCTCCCAATCTAATAGGCAAACAATGCTATTTTGTTATTATATTATTGTAGGTTGTATTTCCTTCATTGTTGATGAGATTAAACTTCTAAATATGTTTATCGATCATTTATATTTTTCCGTTTTGAAAATGACCAGCTTGTGTCCTCTGCCTCTTTCTACTGGGATGTTTTTCTTTGTTTTTTCATGTTATAAAATATTTTTCTAAAGATAAGCTTTTGTCATTGACACTCCAAAAAAAAAAAAAAAGAAATGATTCCAGTTTATCTTTGACAATTTAACTTTGTTTATAGTATTTTAACCATTCAAAATCTGTTTCATGTTGATGCAGCCATATTTAGCTCCAGTTTCTTTTATGGTTTCTGCTGTTGGGGTCATGCTTGGAGAGTCCATCCCCACCCTGTGATTAGGTAAATGTAAAGCAGATGTCAGCGCAGCCACTCCAGCTGTGGCAGCTGCAGTCACAGGCTCTGTTGTAGGAAGCTCAGCCCATTCACCAGTTTCCACAATAGATCCACTCGTGCCAGTTGTTTTGTGGACACTGGGGGAGGTCACAAAGGGAGGGCCTCACATGAAGGACACATCACCAGTAAGTACAACCATCCGTCTTTTTTCCCTACTTGCCAAATATGTTCTCCATTTCTCTCCTCAGTGAGCACCAACCGCTCATTAATTATGCAGAACAATTAATGAACCACCTTTTGATATGTAGACATTCCTGGAGGGTCTTGGCCAGCAACCCAAGCAAGTTATCAAGCATTTCTTTCAAATAAATATACTACTGTCTTCCAAAAGATTTTGGTAGTACGGTGTTCTCCAACTCATTACACATATACATTGCTGTATTTTCTTTCAGTGACTAATAGTTTCATACTTAACATTGGAATATATATGCTCCCCAGAAATTGTGTTTGTGTCTGGAGTGCAGAGCTGCAAGATAACTATCAGAATCCTGGTCTCGCCCACCCCCAGCAATTGTCACTAGACTGGGAGCAGCTGTACTTGTTCGCTTTCATACCCTCAGTTCCTTTCACAGTAGATGCATAGTAGGTGCTTAATAAATATTGAATAAAAAGGAGACGCACAATGAAAAGTTATTGAGGCCAAATTTTGATTTTCTCCAATTAAAATGAGGCTTGCCCTCTCCAAATGAAACTCCAGAACTCTTTCTTTCTCCACTGAACTGACTGGAATTTTCCACCTTTGTTTACAGTGCTCTGTAGGGGGAGGTGTGTTTTAGCGGGCCACAGCTCTCTTCCCCTTCTTTTAGTAAAAGCACCCTGATGTCCCTTTGTGGGACTGACCATGAGCAGGGTGAGCTGCTTTCGGCCAATCAGAACACTGAATCCCTAAGTCATTGTTTCAAGGATAGGCATGTGACTTAAGCCCGACCAATGAGATGTTCCCCAGGACTTTTGATGGACATTTCAGGAAAGAGAGGTCCTTGCTGTAGGAAGGTGGAGGTCAGTGTGCTAAACTAATTTTAGTGTGGAGAGATGGTCTGTAGTGACCATCTTTGGCAACCTGGTGAAATAAGCCAACATAGAGGAAAGCAGAACTGGGAGATGCAGACAGATTTCTAAAAAGATTATTTGAACACAGGCTCTAGCCAGTGCTTTTGAGAACAAATTTGTTTATGAGAACAAATTCCTCTTAGGCTTAAGGTAGGTTGATTTACGTTGCTGTCCCTTGCACCCCCAAATAGTGTTCATCATCTCAACTTTGATAGACTAACATATAACCCCAGTATCGAAGACCTAGGCTTATTCACACAAAGATATCAAAGTCAGCGACACTTCTCAAAGTCAGTGACACTTCTCAAAGTCAGTGACACCTCCGTCATTGTTGCCCCGGCCTATTCCTGTGAGCTTCCTGAGGCACACTGGGCTCCATCGATAAGCATCTTCTTGGAAGAGAGCATTAATTGAACCCCTACTATGCATCACGCATCATGAATACATTCATTATCTCTATTCCACCAATTATGTAAAGCTCCCCATGAGGAGCTGAGGTTTTTACTAAATCATATGACATGTATGAGTCACACAGGTGGTAGCTGAAAGACGACACGTGGTAGTTATGAGTGCGGTCTCTGGAGCTAGACCATTTAGACCTGCATATCTGGTTCTAGCACCTAATAGCTACAGAGCCTTGGAGAACTTACTTACACTGTCTGTGCCTCACTTTGCTCATGAGACTGCACATGAGACTAATAATAGAACTACATTGTAGAGTTGCTGAAAGGACTCAATGAGATAAAACGCAGATACGAAGACCAGGGGCTGCGGATTGGTAAGTGCTCCATAGGAATGAATTAGTTGAGTCTCCTGGTACAGGCAGGGCTAGGCCGGGCAATCAGAAGCTCATATCACTATGAAATACACACTGTCACTTGGATAAATAAATATCCAAGTGATATTTATTAAATAACCCTCAAATCACTTTCATACAGCCTTGCCAGGGCGCCGCTTTAGTGGTCGAGTCCCAGCCCATCCCACCCCCCTTTTTTATCATCCTGACCACAGAACAGGAAGGATGTGAAGCTTGGGGCACTGGTTCTGTCATCTTTTCTGAGTGGGGGAAGTTGGTCTGGCAGAGGAGAGTGTGTGTGTGAGTGTGTGAGCGAGTGTGTGTGTGTGTGTGTGTGTGTGTGAGTGTGTGTGAAACAGAGAGACAGAGAGAGAGCTGATGCCATTACTTGAGCCCTGAATCAATTTTGAAACCCTGAGAAGGCAGCTTTGTCCTTGTGCTTCCCGTTCATAGGAGCCAATAAATCTCACTTTTCCTTGAGCAAATATAGGTAGAACATCTGTCAAAACTGAAATGTTCCAACAGTTACAGTCCCCAAATTTTTAAAGGGCTTTGGGATGAACATCACCCTCCCCTAACTCCTAATGAATTGTATTTCTCAGAGCAGAAGACAGCTCATTGCTCTCATTCATTCATTCATTCATTCGTTCATTCATTCGTTTTGTAAATTCTTAGAGTATCTACCCTGTGCTCACATGACTAAAGGATCTGTGCGGTGGCTATGACATTAGCCTAGTGGTCTCACGTGGTCACTGTGAGACCTTCTTTTCTTCTTTGTAAATTGGTGCTAAGTATCCCTAACTTCCAGAACGGTCATAGCGACCCAAAAAGACTTATAGTTTGAAAACTCTGACGTGCTCTGTAAATGTAGGAGGATAGCTCTATGTTCTGGAAATCTGAGCAGGGATCAAGGCTTCTACAGTGTTGTAAATGCTGATTTTACAGCTCTGTTAGGAAGCAGGTATAATATAAGGGTTCGTTAAAACGTCTGTGGCAAGTGAGACTTACCACGAGGATTCCATATGTGAATTAGCACAGAGTGGCATGTGGTGATAAGTATGTACCTCTGAAGTTGTCTATTGATGACGTGAATTTTTTGTAGAGTCCTGCAGGAATTCTTTCCAAGGCAGAGTAAAACAATAGGAATATATTTCTTGCCACTATAAAATAAGGTAGAAGGTGGTAAGCATACAAGTAAATTTTAAAATGGGCTTTTTAAGCATTCTTTATGTGCTATGCACTATGGTAAGAACTCCATAAGATTTTCTTGCTTAAATTCTACACTATCCTGTAAATTTTCCTACTTCTGTAACTGAGGAAATTGAGACTCAGGGAAGGTATGTAGGTTGCCTCCAATCATAGTGCTTATAGATGAAAAGGCAAGTCTAGAGTAAATCTGGTTTTCTTAATAAATGTTTGTTGGGAAGCCTTTGCAGAAGGTACCACATATGAAGTAGGTATTTTCTAGTGGGTAGAACTTAGACATGGAAAGGTGGGAGGGGGAGAGAGGATACTGGGGGCCATGTGAATGGCAAGAAGGAAGGCGTAGAATTGAAAAGCAGGAGGTATGAATGGGAAACAGAAAGCAAACACTGATTAAGGAATAAGTTGCTTGAAATTACAGTAAAATTAAGATTGAAAATCTAGTATAGAGACAAGACTATGGAAGGTTTTCTATGTCAGGGTCAAGAATCTAAGCTTATTTTATAGGCAATGGAGAGAAACAGGAAGTTAAAGCCATGAAATGACATCATCAAAATGCTACCTACAGTGGCCACTCTGCCTGCCACGTGCAGAGCAGACAGAAGAGAATGATCCTAGGATCAGATGGACTGTGCAGGAGACCACCCCAGCATTGCAACAGGACAGACTTCATGTCTGCCAGTGAAAAGTGAAGGTGAAATTTGACAGTCAATGCCAAGGAGAAATTTTTTTGATGACCTGTTTAAGACGTTTGGTTGTGTTTGTTGGTTTTGTTTTTGCAGAAGATAAACACCCTGGTTTAAAGGCTAATAAAGCACGTGTTTGCCTTTAAGATTTTGCAAACATGTAGGCAGAGAAAAGGCTACCCTCTCTGCAGCTTCTTGAGATTTCCTCATCCAAAGGCTCTCTCTTCTTGCCAAGAATGTGCATAATTGGAGCCAGCCAGTTCTGGCATGTTTCCCTTATCCCTCCTGGAGCCCCACCCCCACCACAGCTCTCACCGGAGCCCACGCTCCATCCCAAGTTAGAAAAACTGCCAACACCTCTGCACCTCTCATCTGATCCCACTCCCTCCCAGTTCAACAAGTTTGGCCTTCTCGCTGAAAACTGAATATTTTGGACTATAAAGAAAACACGGTCTGTTTCCCCTGATGGCATCTCCAGCGTAGAGGGAAATAGACTGGCCTTTGTTACTTTGTGCATGGTAGAAGATTACAGGCGGTCCCCAAAGCTGGAGGCGGGGGTGGTGGCAGGAGGTAAGGTCTGGTCAGTTGACTTAGCATAAGGCCTGTATTGTCCTGGCGGCCTGTTGGAGAAACAAAACCTCCAAGGAGCTCAGCTGCCCACTTGGGCTCAGAGCCTGGCTGGCCTGATTACCTAGCGCTTTTTCATGAATGTCTCTCACTTTCTATGTGCTTCTTGGGCTCTGAACGTAGCCACCATATTGACATGCAAGGGGGTGTCTTCTTCACATGAGATGTTTTCTGGAACAAAAAGCAAAGCAGAAGAACCTTGAGGATCCAAAGCCAGGCATGTAGGCAGCTGCTGTGGAAAGACGGGAACGTGGAAAAGCCACCTTTAGCTAGAGAGTGTTTATGAAACACCTGCTATTATGGGACACACAGGCACCCAGCGTAGACTGAATCTGAACCTAAGGCCACCTACCTCTAAACTCCACATTCTGTCTACCATCCCAGTGTGTTTTGTTTTGTTTACTTTTGCTTAACAGTGAAATCTCATTTTCAAATGAAATCTTACATAGCGTGCAAATATGCAAGCTTTATCTAAAACTATAGGTGATATGCTAGTACAAACATAAACTCTTTGTTTAAATTCATAACATATATTTAAAGACAATGAAACCAATGAGTCATTTTCTAATTATCACAATATATTCAAGTTAAAGGCCCATACAACAGTTACAGTTTTTCTGTAAGCTTCAGAATTTGACTTATTTTTTAATTTTGTTTTTATTGCTCAGAATTGAACGAAGTTCCTTTCTACACAGATACATAGCTGGAAAGGCTTGGCAGGTCCTAAATCACTCATCTTGGAATCTTGGCAGACTCATTCTTCAGTAAAACTAATCCAAACATTATAAAGCTGAATTGCTACTAATATTTAACTATAACTCCACATTCTTCATTATAAATGTAAATGTCCAAGTCAGATGAGTAGCCCTTAAAATCTACAGTCCTGTGAGAGATTGCCTATGTTGTCATGACAGCGTGTCTTACATTTCAACTTTCCTTGCACACAAAGCACAGTTGCACCAAGAGTTCCTATATATAAAATTTTACATGAGAAAACCTGAGTGAACCTGAATTGAAAAAAATAAAACAAACTAACCAACAGACAAAAAAACAAGGAACTTTCCAAATCAATGCTACATTCCAAAAAAGTTCAAAACAAAATGCTGTTTTACAAAAGTTTGAATCCTGGCTTTATTATTTACAGGCTGTGTGACCTTGGGAGATGTTCTTAACTTTCTGAGACTTAGGAAAATGAAGGTAATGAAACTCTCTCTATAGTAGATTGAATGGTGGCCCTTCAAAACACGTCCATGTTCCAGTCCCTGGAAGCTGTCAGAGTTGCTTTATTTAGAAAAAGCATCTTTGTCAGTGTAATTAAATGAAGGACCTTAAGACAAGATCATCTGAGGATTATCCACTTGGGCCCTAAATGCAATGACAGGTATCCTTATAAGAGCCACACAGAAGAGAAGGCGGACGTGAAGACAGAGGTCGAGATTGGAGGGCTGCAGCCACAGACCAAAGAGCGGCCGCAGCCAGCAGCAGCTGACACAGGTGCGGGACAGATTCTCTCCTAGGGCCTATGCAGAGAAGCACGGCCCCACCAACACGTTGATTTCAGATTTCTGGCTTCTAGAACTGTTGCTTTAAGCCAGCAAGTTCGGGGCAGTTTGCTATGGCAGCCACAGGAAACTAGTCCTCTCTCCTTCATGGTTTCGCGAGGATGAAATGAGATGCCGGCACACACTCAAGAATCCATGAAGGTAACTCTTCTCTTTACATAGCACCGTTCTGTGAAATGAGGCGAATACCAGCCCCCTGGAAGTGTGGTTGGCTATGAGCAGAAGGGGCGCTGTAGTGAAGGTAAGAAACTCCCGCCTCAGACCCCTCACTTGCATGATCCTCTTATACAGTATCCTGCATGTCATCTGTTTTTGCAAAACTTACAAAAGTAAGATATCTTTGTAGTATTTTTCCTGACTACTCGAAATTTTTTCAGCTCTTCTGGACATATCTAAGAAACCCTAGAGCCTGCTGATGGTCAGTAAGAGAAGGCTGCATTTCAAATATCTTAGATTCACCCATGCACAGGGTCATGTTTCTGACACTGAGTATGTCTCCATGGTGGACATTTCCAGATACAGAAGACGTAGAAAGCCAGCCATCCCTTCCAGCAGTTAATTCCTTTGAGAGTTAATGCTTACGCAGAGCTAGGTCTCACTTCCTGTAGGGGTTCACCCACTGGCTCTAGATTTTCTTCTGAAATAGGCCTGCTCTATCATCTACATTTGGCCTTTCAAACATTTGAAAATAGAAATCAAGGGAGCTAGAAGATTTCGCTGAGCAAAATGTATATCCTAGTCTTGCAAGGTACACTCCTGTACTGGTTGGTGAGCTCCCAGCGCTGGATGGTTTCCTCATCTTGTCATTGTCTTTTTGAGAATGTAAGGCACAGAACTTGACACAGAATGAACTCCAGATAAGGTTTAATCAATGCAGAAAAATGCAGGCTTATCACTTCCTTTGATCTGGAACTTAAACTCCTTGTGATATTCTCTATTTTGTTAGTTTTCTAAATAGTTGTTTCGTTGCAAGCTTGACTTGTCACAGGCAATTATGGAGTTAAGAAGGGAAGGTAGATAGAAGTCAGAGCAGCTCACTCAAATGCTGTGCTAGAGTGTTTTGACTTTTACCTATAGATGATAAAATGCATGATCTGTTCCTAGACTGAGACACACAACTCCTAAATGCTTTATTTTCAATTCAATTTTAAACCAAAATATAAGACTTTCCTTGTGCCCTGCCTGTGTCCTGGATTGAGGTGCCCCCTCAAGCCCCCTGTTGGGTTTGGTCCCATGGAAGTTCCCTCTAGGCCTCTAGGGAGAGGCGGGATCATCACTGATGTTATCTTCCTTCATTCAAAGAGATTTCCACTTCTTATTTTTAAGCCATATATATTTTTTTTCATTCATTTTTATATTTTACTTTAAAAAACAAAAAGAGAACTTGAGACAGAGAATCTTGCATTTGTCCCTATCTAACTTCATGGTGCCGATTTCACCTTGGCTTTTGTCTCTCAAGGTCATTTTGAATTTTGATTCTATCATTTACCCTATTATCTCTCCCTCTCAGATTTGTTTCACCTTCAGATTTTCCAGAAGCCTTCCATATTTTTCCCAAGACAGAGGAACCTGGCACAATTTAAGCACTTCAGAAATAAACAAATATGTGGGGAGTACTTTGGAATCCCACTGACCACGGAATTATGGGATTTGAATCAAGTTACCAAGATTTCAAGGGGCAGAGGGTTCCCAGATGATAAGTAGGTTACCCTTGGGAAATCTGGCTTCAAACAGAACTCCAAAAGCAGGCTGATTTTACCATCCTGCTAGGAGACTATTCACACACTGAGGCCATGGGGAAAGAGGAGAGGGGATCATAAAAGTGGAGGCAGAGTGAAGGGAGAATGGAATCAGTGCTAATTTTAATAGCAATCTAGAAACAACCCAAATGCCTATTGACAGGAGAAATAATTGTGGAATATTTAGACAACAGAATAGTACAGCAGTGGAAATCATTGGGTGAGATTCCATAGAATGATATGGATGGATCTCAGTAACATAACATTCAGTGAAGACCATGTGTGGCATGACACCTTTAAATACAATTCAGTGACAATTGAAACCAAAAACTGTCTCTTTTAGGCATAAATATATATGTGATAAAAGAGTTTTAGAAAACCACAAGGAAAAGACAAATGCAAAATGTAAGACCCTGATTAACTCAAGGTGAGAAGGACAGGGAAGTAAACAGGTAATCAGCACGTAGACAGGTGTAAAAAGTTCTAGCTCTGTCTAGGTCCTACCTCTGGAGTGTTCATTATATGGCTTGACCACGACAGTGTGTAATGAACCAAGGATTCTCATTTATCTAATTCTGTGCCCCCAGAGATCCATCTGGCTTTTAGATGGTAAGTTGTTGGATATATGCATGTAAATTTGATGGCAAAGGTAAGTACTGGAGAGACAAAATTGGAAGTTATTGGTACATAGATGATATTCAAAGCTGTGAGAAGAGTCAAGATGAAAAGGGGGAGGCCAAGGAGGGTGCCTGTGGTCCACACCTTTTAGAGGAACACAGCTAAAGGAGCTGAATCAACTGACAAGGACTGGCCACTGAAGAAGGGGGAAAATCAGTCCAGTGCGGTGTCATGGAGCCTAAGGAATTATCTGAAGAAAAAGTTAGCGGCTATCAAGAAAAGTTAGGTCCAAGCTGGAGATCACTGGGGACCTTGAACAGAATAGTCCCTAAAGCCACTTTCACTTCAGTATCACCACCCTGAATCTGACCCTTCTCATCTATTTTCAAGGTGACACTTCTGCCCCAATCTTGCCCCTCCTGGCCTATCCTCACATCACCACCATGTTGGACACAGGTTCAGCCATGAATGTTTTCTACTCATCTTTCTGTGCCACATCTGCTGTATGACAAGATCCTTCACAGCCAGGCCCCTAAGCAACCTTTCTTGCCCTGTTTCTCATACCCAGTGCTTTTGCCCTAGATGATTTCTCATTTCTCAAGTGATGTGCCTGCTTGATCATTTAGGTCCCTCCCATAGCTGGCAGTTTCTAAGACTTTGCTCATATAACTCACGGAGTCTTTTCAGAGTGTCCCTGGCCCTCACCACCCTCTGCTCACCTGGCAGTGCTGGGGAAGGGGAGCTAGGCAGCATGGTGAGAGACATAGGCACTTCACTTCTGATTCTGGTTCTGTCACTAATAAGCTTGGTGACTTGAAATAAAGTGCTTCCTTGCGTTTGGGTTCCAATGTCCTACTCTCTGAAATGAGTGATTTTGATGGGGGGTGGTTTTAAGGGCCCTTCCACCTGGAATATTCTCTGATTTTAGGGACAGTGGTATAGACTAACATTATGGAGTCCTACTTCCAAATGTTTAGAAAGAGAGGTCATTATCCTCTGTTAATTTAAAACTCACCTGGCCTTTGGCTATTAGAGAAGAAGGTGGGGGTCACATAGTGCGATCCTCTATGTGGGACACACTTTGCTGGGTGGTTTCCATACCTAGGATAGTATCAGGACTGTGATGGGCAATTTTGCTTCCCTCTGACAGGTACATTTGGCCAGCATCCAAGATTGGATGATGGGCCCTCACTGAATCCAACATGGCCAGCTCCTGGTTTCAAATACTTCTTTGGATGGCCAAGGCTTTGGAAACACAAAGAGAATTTATTTTAAACCATTGTTATGACACAGTGGAAGTGTTCCTCTTTTTGAAATGCCTAGCGATGACTGGTTTTATTTTTATACCCACCATTTCCTTGCAAAGAAATTAAACAAATAAACAGATGCCTCCCTCTCTCCCTTTTGGCTTGGGTCCACAGACAATCCAGTGCTTTCGGCACCATCTGCTGGCTCTGTAAAGGTAATTAACAAATGCACACTATTCCCAGATGAGGCTGGTTTATAAAGGACAAATCACTCCAGGCAAACAGGAGGGGAACAAAATAAGACCATGGCTGGCACGTGAGGCGGCTGCTGTCCCTGGCTTCGCTGGAGTGTGTGGCTATAGCCACTTGTCAAACTGTAACTCCTGAGTAGGATTTCAAATAGATTTAACGAAGGAAATTGAATTTCACCCCTGCAGGGAGGCCTTAAAGGTGGGGTAAGGACAATTTCAGGGTGTCCAGCATTTTCGTCTCTCAGATCTTATTTGCTCTTTATTTGTTGTAACTTTTTTTTAATGGGAGATATAAAAGCAGGCATCAACAAAGGCTCAGGATACAATGGAGTGTGGGTTGTGAACTTTGGTTTTGGAGGCAGCCAGATTCTGTCGTTCACTAACTGACCTTCAACATGTCACGTAGCCCCTCTAAACCTCATTGCCAAACCTGTAAATTGGGAACAAGAGTAACACCAAAGGCCGAGGTCATTGTAACAATGAATGAACTCAGGTCAGGAGTCAAGCCCAGCGCTGGACTAGTACCCAGGCCATCATAAGAGGTAGTTGTTAATATTGTCATCATCAGGTGAGGATCCGTGACAGATGGCCTAATCCACCCTCAGCAGCAGGGAATTAATAAGCCTGCTAGTATGACACACATTCTAAAAGGAGCAGAAGCACTGTAAATAAAAGGAGAGAATAGGGGGTTGACCTTAACAAAAATGTAAGTCTTAAAAAGATGTGTTTAGGGGAAGAAGATACAATTACAACTTATTCGTATTCAAAATACATGAAAAACAACAGCGCAAGTGCTCATTTGGACTAAGATTAAGGGGTTGGAGTAGAAGGGATGTGGTGGACATTTTAAAAAGTGAAAACAAAACAAAACAAAACAAAAGATGGGTTGCAAGAGCACTAAAATATGAACTGTGGGAATAGAGAATTGTCTTCCTGGGAACAAGGAAGTCCTTACTTGGCATGCTGGAAGTTAGATAGGACCAAATAGGAGATGGTTCTCAGTCGTCTTATCTCTATAGGTCCTTAGAGGATATAGTGTGGTGATGATGATTATGATATGGTCACTGCTTCTTTGTTTTCTTTGCCCTCCAACTGGCCAAGTCAGGTCTCAAGGAAGCTGCTTCTGGATGCCCAGAGAAAAACACCCCAGGTGATGCCGTTTTATGAGCATCCCAGGACCGATCAAGGCAGAGTTGGAAGGTTGGTGTTTATTTTCTAATGGCAACAAAAGATGTCCCCAGTCAGTAAAATGATAACATCCACAGTCCACAGTGCCCTCCCTGATGGCTGGAACTTGATATTTCTAGAGGGGAAGAGTCTCAGTAAATATCAAATTCACCCACACTGGCCACTTGTGCTAAGTCTCTTAAAATGGCCAAGTGCTGAGGGACACCTGGCTCATTGCCAGACTGGCCACCAGCTAGTAGCACAACCTGGGGAATCAAAGACACCACTGTCCATGGTTTATTTAAGGAGCTTTGCCTTCTTCCTATTTGACAGGCCTCAATATTGACATTCTCCTTGGTGACAGCTGAGAGTTCAGGGCATGGTGAGCTAAATGCAGTCACTTCTTCCTTCAAAATCCAGCTCTGTTACCACCTCTTCCGTGACATGTTCCCCAAGACCACAGAGAGATAAATGCTCCTCCCCTGTCTCGCCTCATTTCTGGGCATCATTGTTCATCAGATCAACTTCCTCATAATAGAAGTAGCAATTACAGTCGACAGTACCAGGAGTGGGTTGGTTAACTGGGCATACGGTGGCTCGGACAAGCTTCCTGTAAGAGGACACCTTCAATTCTGAGGCGCAGTAGGGTCTTCTTAGACAGATGAACAGAAGAATGGAATTCCAACATAAGAACTCAAGAAAGACTTGATGGGTGGGGCCATATCTGTGGTCCTGTTTGCTTGGCTAGAGTGTGCAGGAGGCCATTAAAAGGGGGTTGCAAAGGGAATATCAGAAAGGGCTTTACATGACATGTCAAGGAATTTCTACCTTATCTCATGGACAAAAGAAGCAATTTAGAGTTTTAACCCTCCGTTGGGCGCAACTGATCTCACAGATTCATTGCACACAAATTTTCAAATATCTAACAGTTAACTTAAGTATCGTGACTCATCGCTTCTGTATCTTCCCCATCTACCGTAACCTATCACCAGTCGGGTCTGTGACTTAGAACAGTAAAGACATATTTCATACTTGAAAATTTGTGTGCAATGGATCTGTGAGATCAGTTGTGCCCGATAGAGGGTTAAACAGTGGTGACACAATTATATCTGTGTTCGAGAAGGTTCACCCTGGTGACCATGGGGAAGATGGATTGACAAGTAGCAAGGGAGGCCTGGGTTTGCTGGTTATTTAATTCACCTCTGTAAGAAACGACTGGGGCCAGGAGTAAAGCTGCCATGTGGATGGGGAATGGGAGGCAAATGTGAGAGCAGTGATGTTTGCTCATTGTAAGGCCAGCTGGCAGAAGAAAGGTTTCTAAGTTTGGGGCCACCACAGAATTCTGGCTGTGCCACTTAGTAGCTGGGGGGCCTTGGGCACATTTCTCTTGATGAACGTTGGTTTTGAAAACTCTGAGACAAGATCGTTTTAAAGGTTAAATGAAAAAACAAAGGTCAGGAAGCTGGCCAATGGAAGCAATGCGGGAGGCATCTGATGACATCCAGGCTGCTCAGCAACGGGTTTGCTCATGTCCAGAGTTCCTCTGCTAATGAGGGAGATACTTAGGGACAGGCTTTTCTCACTCATGTCTGCATACCCACTGCCTACTATGGCGCCCTATGCATGTTTCTGGTATTAAACTTAAGTATTGAATTTAATCGAGTCTACTTTGGGGTGGGAGTAGGAGGAAGAAAGTTACCAAGCTGGCAAATCGAATGCTTGGAGAATGGTTTGGGTCTTTTTACAAACACGTGATTTTGCATGTTTTATACTTTGCTCGCTTGATACCTCAGAACAGTTAGAGAAGATGGCACTGTGGTCTTTCAGTTTTCTCAGTGGGAGCTGAAGTTCTGAGAGGTGAGACAAGGTTGAATTACTGAGTGGCTGAGACGCTGGGAGCCTTGCTTTGAATCCCGGGACACACACAACTTCTTAGGACAGGAGTCCCCTTGCCCAGCAGCCTTCTTCAGCTTAGGCTGCTCTCAGAGGAAGCAGTAGCTTCTTTAACAGTATTCTCATGGGCGTCATTTCCCTCCCAGCCAGGTCTGGCTGCTGTTTGCCGAGCATCCAGACACTGAAATTTGAGTTGGAAATCCAGCAAACAGCAGCAGTGGATACAAGCAAAGGCTGAGCATTTCCAGAACACAGAGGGACAGCGGCCAGCACCAAGCCTCTCTTTATCTCGACTGTTCCCGTGGATATAACACAGCTGAGATCTTCAACTATAAATGACAAGGACTAGAGTACAATCTAGAGTCCTTTCCACCCCTTTCATCAGCTTTCTTCCATATACCCGCCCCTGAAATGGCATTGTAACATTTATGGGAACAATCGTATCTCCTCGGCCTGGCGTTGGAGAACGCCCCAGGGCCCGCTGGCCTTTTCTTCCCCTCATTCGTGCTCCTGCCTTCACAGGCACCTTCTCTTGGAGCCAGAGTCTGGATGACCTTGGGCTTTTCTGCTCCTGAGACTTTACCTATGCCTATAATGTCTTGCTCTGAGGTCAAGTAAGCTAGAGTTTAAGCCCAAGCTCTGTGATTTATTAGCTGTGTGACCTTGAGGAGGTTTGCAGAATTTCCCTGAGCCTCAGTCTGTTCATCTTTACCACAGAGATAATAATCCCTTCTTTTCATACTTGGGCTGAGAATGAGATAAGCAAACACGTGGCAGGTGCTAGCCCATACCCAGTTCGCAGCATATCGACCCTCACCCTCCATGTCCCTGCTCATCACACAAAGCAATCTCCCTCCCCTCTGCCTCCTTGGAAAATAATAACAGCTGAGATTTATTGAGCATTTACCATGGGCCCAGTACTATTTACATGGGTAATTTCAGCTGATACACGCAGCCTCAGGAAGTAAGGATCCTTAGTACCTCTATTTTATAGTCTTAGAAACTTAGACTTAACAAGACCCAGGAACTTGCCCAGGCAGGGTCAGGCAGCTAAGTGGGGAAGGGTGGATCCTACTCTAAGCCTTCTGACACAGGAACTGCACTCTTAACTGCTATGCTGTGCTGGATCTGAGACATCTATGTCCTCAAGTGACATTCCTGTAAGACTTATCCTATAGTGCCTCATGCTATACGTTCAACGCAGCGGGCACTTTTGGGGGTCCTCTTAGGTGCCAGCAGTGTGCACAGAACACAAAACAAATAAGGCAAGGCCCAGTGGTAAAGAGCTCAGAGTCAACTGCGAGGGATATAGGCACACAAGTCAGTGCCATTCAACATGGCAGAGGTGACAGCTGAGCTTGTGTGTGTGGTCAGTGTCAACTCAAGCTGAAGAGGTCAAGGAGGGCTTCATGGAAGAAGTGGTCGCACGTCTTCCCATCCAATGCCCTTCTCAAGAATTAGCATTTCTGGATTGTCCTTTACCTTTCAACTCCTTTCTTCCTTCTCCCCTCACATTTTGAGGGGACGAGATTGTCTTATAATCTTGGACTGCTGTGACAAAATACCATAAACTGGTGGCTCAAACAACAGACGTTTATTTCTCACAGTTCTGGGGGTGGGGAGAGGTGGAAGTTCAAGATCAAGGTATGAGCAGATTCAGTTCCTGGTGAGGGCTCTCTTCCTGGCTTACAGACAGCTGCCTTCTCACTCTGTCCTCACATGGCAAAGAGAGGAAGTTCTGGTTTAATGCTTCCTCTTCTTATAAGAGCTCTAAGTGTATCATGGGACCCCCACTCTTAATGACTTCTTCTAACCCTAAAAGCCCCATCTCCGAATACCATCACATGGAGGGTTAGGGCTTCCACATATGTTTGGGGGGAACAGAACTTTGCAATCCATAAGAGAGATCTTTAACATAACCAAGTCATTGGATGGGATTCTCTTGGCATAATAGCACAGTGAAGTTATTCAGTGAAAGTGGGGATATTAACAAAGGAGATACCTGTCTGTGTGGTGGAGACTCCTCTGTGAAGAATCTGAAGGATCTGAAACTTGGAGGATCTAACATCATTGCTCCAGGCTGGAGAAAGAAAGCAGACAGAGAACGTTAGGGTCCCAAGGCAGTCCCTCAGGGTTGCAAAGACAAGGGGCTGTGGAGGTGGAGAACAGGGGGGTTTGCAAGACAGGGTAAGACACCTAGCAGCCCTTCCAGGTCGATTTTGCATAGAAGAACAGGTAAACATGAGAAAGTGAAGACACGCTTTGTAGCCCAGCAAGACTCTGTGTGTGTGTGTGTGACCATCAAGGGCTTTTTTCTGCAATCAGACTGATGATGCCCAGATGCCCTTTCATACACAGTAAGCATAGTTAGGGAGACAGCACCTTCTTCTTAAAGTCAGGAGCCCTGTTTCACTTTGTGCAGAGTTGGTGTCCATATAATTCTTCACGTGCACTCAGTGGCCGTTCCCCAAGCTCTCCCTGAGCGATGACTGATCCTTCATCACCTTGAACCTCGTCCACGCCCTCTGCCCAGTTCCCTCTCTTTCCTCTCTCTGGTGGCCTAGATTTTAATGCTAGACCTCCAACTCTACATTCTAAACTGCGCCTTTCCCTCTCCCCATACCAAAGGGTCACCACTCCTCTCCCCGTTTGCTGTCATGGCCCCTCCCCACCGTTTTCAAGTTTGACACTTGCAAGATCCAGTCTTCATACTTCATTTCCCTGGGGCTCTTGATTCTATGTGTTTTTACACAACGGACATCTTCACTAGGTCAGACAGTAAAAAGAGCACGAACTTGGTGTCATAAAATTTTCCATTTCAACCCCAGAGCAGTCACTTACTGACACTGAAGCAAGTGTCAAGCCGTCTGAACCCAGGCTCCCGCCTCCCAGGGTTCTGGGACGGTCACCACCAAAGCTGTATTAGTTACCACTGCACACACTACCTCCTGACAAAAGGGTCCAAAGTGTGACATCAACACACCATGGCTGCTGAAAGAAAGCCCAGCTGGGACTTTTTTTGCTGGAGAAGGAGAGGGGAGGTGTGCAGCTTCAGGGACTCCAAGCCCGTGGGACAAACAAGCCCATGGAACCTAACAGGCTCTTTCCCAGCCTCGGCCAGGGAAATAAAGATCTGCTTTTGGTTCCTCCCAAAGTCCCTGGGCCTCCTCCCTACTTCTCACAACCTTCTCAGAAACAGGTGGCCCTTGTACTGGTGATACAAAAAGTTAGGATCAAAGGGGCTGATGACTCATCTGAGGTCACCGGAAAAAGGGTGTCAGATCTCTATCTGGGCTCTGCTGTCCCATCACTGAGCCTGTTCTTCGCAGCCCTACACCCCATCTGCTAATTAAGAGCCTACCTGTGAAGCAACAGCGTCTACGAAACTGCCTCTGTATGCAAAGTGCTGCTGAAATGTGGTTATAAAGGCAGTCCTCTGTGAGGTTCCCCTCCTAGAGGACTTTACAAGCCAGACACCTTGTCTGTAACAGATGATGTTTGACCAGCCCAGAGCAGTGCTGGGCTGTACAGGACTTGGAAGCAGATAAGTCAGCATGGAAATACTGAGTCTGAGTTGTATGGAGAAGGAGAGAAGGAATCACACGATATGGAAAAGATGGGGGAGGCACATTCTGGCAGCAGCCTGCCAGATGAGGGGCCTGGGCATTGGCTGGGGTTGACCTCGCTACCAGCTTTGTCTCTAGGACCATCTTCTACACGCTGCCCCACCCCAGACCCCCTGGAAGCCAGGGCACCTGGTGTACGTGCCGTTCCTGGAGCATGCCTGTCTGTTCCCTGCCTCGCTGATTTTGTAAATGTACTTCGGACCCTAGAACTGCCCTTTGCCCTCATGTCTACTGGAAGAGGAGAGATGTGAGCTGTGTCTTTCCTCTTCTTGAAGCCTTTGGAAGATTTCTATAGGCATAGATAACTCCTCCTCCCTCGCGCTCCATCTGAATTGCAGTTAAAATAACAATGGGCTCTGGAGGGTTGTGTGTGTGTGTGTGTGTGTGTGTGTGTGTGTGTGTGTGTGTGTGTGTGTGATATATAGAGATAAGTCAATAGACAGATAAAAATCTCCTTTTCAATTCCTAGAGCAACTCTGCATTACTATCCCCACTCTTCCCTACTCCCGAGTTTCCTGAACTGAGGGTTGGAGAGTTTAAGTAACTTGTCTCGAGATGATTCAGCTCCTGAGTTTGAACTGAAATTCAAATTATCACCTCTTCTGTTTGACACTACGAAATGCTTCCTATATCGTGATGCCTATGGCGTTGGATTCGTTTACCTAACTGCCTCCCTGTCTATTGGGGCCTGGCTCAGGAGTAGAAATCCAAAGCACATCTGTTGAATGGAATTGATTTTAAAGAGAGCTGGCAATTAGAAGGCTTTGGAGACGGTGCTTATGCGATAGGACAAGGTGCCTCAAAATAAAAGATGAGTTAGGTAAGCAGAAGTCAATTAGCAGAGGATACTCCAGCCTATGATAAGGGGCTTTAATTTGATAGGAGACAATTGGGAGCCATTCATCGTGGAGCTCAGAGAACGGCAGTGACAAGCCCCTAATGACACTCAAGGGCTTTTGAAACCCTTAATTGCTGCCTGCAATTTTTCTATTTCCATGCAGAAGTGACATGACACGGGAGGATAAGCTTGAAGTTGCCATCTGCCCCAGGCTGTACCACCCACAGCAAGGTCACTGTGAGAGGACCGTTCCTTCCCTATGTGCAGAGAGGGAACACTGTGAAGAAACCCAGTTCAGGGTTCCTCCAGGTCCCTGAACCCAGGATCAAGACCCTCCTTGCCTCCTGCACCCCAACACCATCAAGGCTCTTGAGGTAGGAGGGGCCTGTGGACATCCCCATCCCATCACGACCTGCAGTCACTATCAACCATTAGGCCTTCTGCAAACTCTGCTCCCCCATGTCCCACGTGTGACTCCTCGCTGGCCTCTGTCCTCTCTTTGAGTATTCATGGCTTCCTAGCATTTCCATTCCTCAGAACAGGATGTGTCCCTCCCAGCCCATCACCACTTTAAAACCCTACCAGGCAGGACTGGTACAGGAAGAGAGGAAGGAGGCTGTGAAATTCTGCTCATGGGGAAGTCATGGTGGGTTGCTTTGTGTATCTTTTATTTTTCCAAGCTTGGGATCCCTCACTTATTCCGTCTAGCACAAAACCACTGGGAGACCAGTGGCTGGTCCTGGCCTCCCAAAGCCAGTGAACGCCAACAGTGGGTGGATTCCAGGTGCCCAGGACAATGGCCTCTTCAAGCCACGGGAAGCTGCTCAGTGTTGCATTATTTGCATGTGACGTAGCCTCTTGAGCACACACAAGCAGTCCCATTTTACCAGACCCATGAAGGTGACTTAATTATTGCCGAAGTTGCTGGGGCTGATTCAGGCTGCAAACCTCTGTCTCCGCCCTCAAAAGGAAAGAAAACAAAAGCAAACCCCATGTATGAAAAGAAAAGCTAACTACTGTGCCAGGGCAGGATGGGGACTCCGAAGTGGGCACCAGGTGCGTTAATTACACTCGATAGAGTGTTGGTTTATGACTGCGGTCACTCGTGCGCCATGATTTGGCTCAGCATCTGTGCCGACGGATATATCCTTGGTATTTCATGAAGCAAGATGAATGTTGGCCAGATGGTGACTTCACAAGGACATAATTCACATAACATTTCCTTCCCCAACACGGAATTCTGTAAAGGAATCTTGAATGCCATGCCGAACAAAACAGAACAAGAAAACTCAGCCCCCAAGAAGGCGCAGCCATAAATTGAAGATTAATTGTCCCAACAGTAACTCCGACAGGAGCCCAAATGGCAGTCAGATCCCAAGCTCCAAGCAGCAGATCCTGCCAATCCATCTCCCTGTCGCTTGCAGAGCGAGCTGACATCCTCCTCCTCAGTGTGTCCAGTGCTCTCTGTGTAGGGGAAGGGAAAACCCCAAAATGACACATGCTGCAGGAAACTAGGTCACTTACCTTTTTTTTTTTTTTTTAATTAACTTTGTGTATTGACAGGCCTGGTCAGAACCTACTTGCCTGGTAATTTGATGTTGACGGTGAACAAGTGAAGAATGTGCTTGTGGCTTCAGCAGCTGGACTAGTTCTGGGGAGCTGGGAGGGGGAACTGGAAGAGGAGTGAATCTGCCTTCTTGGAAACTCTTGCAAAGCAACGCCAAGGAGCCCTGGTGTTATCAGGCCATGTGCGAGCAAGCAAAACAACCTGGTTCTGAGTTGGTTTAGGAAAGTTTTTGCTCGCTAAGGAGTAGGCTCTTTGACCCACGTGGGGCTAAAATTTCAATGTCACCCACCTGTCAGTGGCATTTTAAATGCGGTAAGCCTGTCTGGAATCCGTGCAATTTCCACAGCCTACACACTCAAGCCCTGAATCACGGAATAAGGACATGCAAACTGAAGGTCAAGCTGCTTCAAAACAAAGTCAGCTCAAGCCAGCTCAGAAGCAGATATAACCGGGTCAAGTATGTGGCTGGGTGTGTCCTTGTCCCTGTGTTCTCTGCCCACAGACCTTCCACGTCATCATTCTGTGTGTGCCCAGGAGCAAGACGAATCCTTGCCTCATTCAGGACCAAAACCAGCCTAAAAAACGGCATTGCTACGTTGTGTGTTTGCTGTTGCTTGTTTGTTTTAAAGGAATAAATACTCACACCTGTGTTAAAGGAGTGACTAATGTGATAATAGTGGCTGAGGCAGTTTCTCACCCACTCGCTGATGCACACGACCTCACCAGTCTCCACAGCCTCATGCCAGGGGCACCTGCCGACAGAGCGGGCCCTGGCATCAGATGGCCTGCTTCACCACCTCCCGCTGGGTGTCTTCACACCTGTGACTCAGCCTCTCTAGGAGTCAGTGTCCTCAGGGTTAGAGAGAAGTAAGAAGAGAACCTCTGTCAGAAGTTGGTAAGGACTGAATGACAGACGCTTTGAAAGCTTGTAGGGAGCCTGGCACATACCCAGCGCTCACAAAAGGCCAGCGATTGTTATTACTCAGCGCGTGTAGCTGCGGAAGTAAAATCCAGAGTCTCTAAAGCCCCACCAAGGGCACATGTCTCTTAAGCGATAAAAATAAGATGGGAACCCAGGTCCTCCTTGTCTGTTGCTTCCTGCTCCATTCAAGGACTGCAAATTCATGGCAGAAAGCCCGGTGACAACAGTCCCTCCTCCAGGGGCATGATTTGGCAGGCTGGGCTTTGGCAAACAGCCCGCCGTGCCCATTTAAAAAAAAAATAAAAGCCTCTATTGTTTCTTCGGGAGGCTTTTTGATCCCCCAAATAAAATGCTATTCCTTCCCCCCACCAACAGAAATAGCTCCAGGGGCGCTGGCTCCTCCTCTAGGAACCTGGGGCTGACCCCAGCCCAGAGAGGCGGGGCAGGATGACTCAGCAGAGGCTGGCTGCTGCTCAGAGCCGCCCACCCTGCCAGCCAGAAAAGGAAGGCCCCTGCGAGGCAAACAGAAAGGGACCCTGCTAAGCTCGCCCCGTCCCCACACCCGGGCAAAGCCTCCTTTGTCCGAAGGGACTTCAGACAGGACCCGCCCATGTTGACATTTCAGCTGGCAGAACCGGCCAGGCCTGGCTGGGAGAGGCAGGAACCTCCCTCGGACACTGGGAGGCACGGTCCATACTCTGCAGCCCTGGCCAGATGCCACAGTCCCTGTCCTGAACTCTTCATACACATTAACCCATTTAATCTCATAGATATGAGTTGTCTATTATGATTCTCATTTTGAAGATGGGGACACCAAAGCATAGAGGGGGCAAATCACTAACACAGCCATTAAGTGGGCAGGGCGGGGGGGTGGCGGGGGGGGGAGGTTACACTAAACCTAAGAAGGCTGGCTTCTAAGAGGGAGGACACAGTGGCCAGGTCTCTCCTGCTGGCTGCATGGTACCCCTCCCTCTCTGCTCTGCTGCTTCTGGGGGTGCTGGGAGCTGAAGGCCAGCATTTCATAGTCTCTAGAACCTTAAGGTCTCCCTCTATCCCTATTTCACCTGCCCTGTAACAAGCCTTACTCTCTCATCCCTGGATGCTATCACTGCCCCTTACCGGGTCCCCATCCACCCAGTGTCCCCCATCTTGTCGACGTGCCTCACAGCTGCTGCGCCAGCACCAAGTTTCTCCTGGAGGGCCCACACCTTGGTGCTGGCTGTCACCTTCGTGATTCATGCTGTCCTGACTGCAGGGAACACCTTTCTTCCTCATGGCTGACTGTTCCAGTAGGACCTCTCCAGGAATCCATCCCTCTCTCCTCGGGATGCGTAAGTGGCCTGTTGAAGCTCATGTAACATCCAGTGTGTATTTCTAATGCTGTGCCCCATCGAGGGCAGAGAATTTGTCTGACTTTGCACCTCCCGAAGAGGCACCGTTCCCGATATACAGCAGGTGCTCAATAGATGCTTGTTACTCCATCACCACACCAAGAGTCAAAGTGCCACGTTGGCATGGATCACTGGAGGGCCGTGTGCGTGTCTCAGGATTTCCGCGGCAGGTTAGCACTTCCTGGGTCCGTGAGATTGGGGAGGGCCGTGCGGTCAATTCCGGCCAACAAGCAGTTGAATGGAAGCGAAATGTGTCACTTCCAGACTGAGAATCCAGTTACAGGGACAAGACCCTCAACACCCTTGATGAACATTTAAAGTGCCAGCAAGAGACACACCTTTGGTTTTTGAAGTCACTAAATGTTTTCAGCATAACCTACCTTATGCTGAGGGAAGTAACTTGACTCTTATTAACCAAAAATGTTATTTTGGGCATTTGCCAAGCGTGGTCCTTCAGACAGAAGGTTGGCTGCAACACCTAACACTAGTAATAGCAAACATAGCAGGAACTAGCAGTTTGAGTGACTGAGAGGCCAGGGGAGGATCATATGCCTTCTGCGTTGTTTCTTCTAATCAGTACATTTAGGGACCAGCGTGGTCTCCACCCCGTTACTTCTTTTGCTTCTCTCCACAAACCTAGGAAAGACACAGAGCTTGCATTACCCGATCCACTTGTTATGGAGACATGGTGGCTCGGAGTTGTTACCTGCCCAAGGTCACAGAGTGAGGAAGGAGTGGCTGAGATCAGAAGCTGGGCCTTTTGACTCCCAGCCTGGGATTCCTCCTTGGACCTAAGCTGCAAACACTTCCGAACCGGGAAGAAAATTTGATTCAACATAAGGAAAAAATCATGTGCTAAATCATTTGTAAAGGGCCTTTTGTTTTTAGCAGTGAGTTTGTTATTTATATTATAAATATTGTCATTTTTATAGCAAAATAACTGGCAAGTAGCAAAGTGGTGAACACCATGAGATTAATAGCTGCCATTTGGTTGTGGTGATGGGGGGTGGTGCTGGCCCACATTGTGGGGCCTGAAGCAGAGACAGGCGCTGGGAACCTGAGAAAATGTCTGGGAATTCGAATCTGGGATCCGCTAGCCCTGGTCTCTACTGCTCATACCCAAATCAACGGCTTTTTTTTCTTGGATCAACCCAAATCCAGATTCAAGGTGGTGGTCGGAGAGCTCCACCTGGAACCCAAAGGGCTCGGGAAAGGTGTGCAGCACTGACCTCAACTGGGACCTAATTCAAGTGAGGGTCCAAGATGAAAGGGCACTCGGAACTGTGGTCCTTCTCCAGCAAATGTTTCTTTGTCCTATTTCTCCTTCATCTCTGGGGTTACCTTGTCTACCATCTCCCAGGCTTACCATCCACCTCACTTTCTCTTTCAATCCACGTGATAGCATCATTTTCTAGACTTGTCCCTCTGCACCTGCAGACTGCAGGCTTCCTCTCCTCTGTGGCTTATGGCTTCTATTGGTGACAAGATCCACTAGGAGAAGCTTACTTCTTCTACCTTTATTACTTCGCCCTGCCAGGATGGCAGTTCTGAATTGCTCACACTAAGTACATAATTTGGCAATGTCACTGGGGCACAGGAGAGCTTTTGTAAGAAAATGAGGCCTGTTTTACCGTCTTAACTTTACAAAATCACGCTGTTTTCTTTCTTTCTTTCTTT
>NW_017732016.1:422943-539834 GCF_001890085.2 Hipposideros armiger
TCTCTCTCTCTCTCTCTCTCTCTCTCTCTCTCTCTCTCTCTCTCTCTCTTTCTCTCTCTCTCTTCCTTCTCTCCCTCCCCCGCCTCATCTAATTTCAAATGGCAGTCATAATTATATAATATGGGCACTTTCTTCCCTTGTAGGGTTGGATGTTTGGGGCAACCGCTGTTCTTGGGTTTGTCCTACCTGCCTTTTTATTACTACTTGAATGGCAAGACCTCAAGAAGAGGCTCAGGATCAGAGAATGGGATGAAGGAAAAGGGCTGATGTCGTGGCTAACCTTGTCTTGCCCTTGGTGTCTGATGGGCTATACTCCTGAGTTCATCAGGTGAGATAACTGACCCATAAGAGAGTTTACATAACTTGTCCAAAGTCACACTGCTAGGAGTGATGAAACTGATAGGCCCCTGGAGCCAGCCTCCAGGCCCCATGGTCTTAACCACATTTGACATACACCCTTTAGGTCTACCTAACATCCCACCATCCCTACACACTCTACTAGCCAAGAATCCAACTGGGCCCTCCTAAGTGTTCCTTATCAACTTCCGTTTTCGCCCTGCAGGCTGCCAAGTAGGCTTCACATCTGGCCCACATTCTTAGTCCTCTCCCTCCTTGTCCACATCTGCTGAGTCACTTGAGTTTGTTCTTTCTTCCCTGGAGTAGTTCTTCACACCCTCACCTCCTTTTTGGTTTCACTGCCACCCCCAAGTCCAGTCCTTCATGATGTCATGCCTGAACTCCTGTAATTATTCCCCAATTTGTTTCCCGATTTCTCCCTTCCTCCTATACCTCTGACTTCATTAATTTCCCCAGAGCATCACTCTGCACATTGGCTTCTCCATGCTTCGGATCTCCAGGGCTGCCCCTTTAGCGAACCTATGCCCTTCCCCAGCATCTCCAATGTTATATATGTCAACTTCTCTCATAGAATCCTCATCTGCTATGAAGTTGATTGCTTCCTCAACTTTCCACATGTCTTGTGTTTTCCATACCATTTCCCTTTGAGTTCCCTCTATAGTGAATGACCTTCATATCGCTCTCTCCACTTGCCCAAGTTCTAGCCTTTCTTCAAGGACTGCCTTAGGTACAATGCTGTCCATGGAACATGCCAAACTTTTCAGATTATTGCCACTTTCTGAATCTTATAACACTGTTTGGACCACACCTTTGGTTCTAAGCCATGGATGCCATCATCATCTTTTATGAGGACACCTGGCCTCAGCTACTACCTTACATACTCAGAGTAGATCTTAGCTCGACTATGACCAAACGTCCAAGCATCTCTAATTTTCCAGGAAAATTTTGAGTTAAAATACTTTCCTTATTGTAAGATCATAATTTTGAATCAAAATGCCTTGCTTATTGTAAGATCATAATCCCTGATTTTTAGCATCAGGAAGCAAAGTGGATGAAAATTATATATATCATTTTTTATCTCCAGTGACTAGGTCAAGGGAATATAATAAAGGTTATTCAAGTCTGACTAGGTCTCTCTCTTTAGTTATATAACTATATATGAGTCTCCTTCTTTCTCTTGGCCTATTTTTTTAAATGGTGGAATGGGGTTAGATGAGTGATTGTCAGAGTGTAAATTGTTGAAATTTGTAGAGTTCTAGGGACCTTTTCAAGTGTGTTCTAGGAAAGAGGGGAAAAAAAGGTAGGATCCCCCATCTTTCAGGTCTTCATACCTTCTTCAGAGATAGTCTTCTTGGATCTACTTCACAGGTTTGTGTTTCTGCCCACAATTCCATTTCTATAAAATATTCCCCATGGTTTTAAAATATTTGAAAATGACTAGAATAGATGATCTCTGAAGTCTCTCTCAGCTTTTCTGTTTTCTATCTGCTGATGAGGATGAAGAAGAACAATGGCTGACAGGCACTGAGTCCTTACTGTGTGCCCAGCACTGTGTTAACTGCAGACACTCTGATTATTGTCATTTTATAGCAGAGGACAAGGGCTTCCATTAAAGCCACATGGTAGTGAAAAAAGTCAAGATGAGAGTTGACGTCAGTGTGTCTTACCTATTATATTGCCTTTTAAGTTGTCTAAGGAGAAAAGCTAGGAGCTAAAACACACTCATACTTCACCTGCTTTGTTAGAAGCAGAGAGTGCAAATGACAAAGCAGGGCATATGGCCTTCCCAGAACTGTTTGGTAAAGGTGGGTCAGCCAGCTGGTCAACCTTAATCTCATCTGTAGGGACAAACAGCTGGGACAGAGATGTCTGTAACATCCATGGATGATGAATGTTCTTATCTCCCTGATTGGATTGTTTGGAGTCTGGCAGAAAACTGGGCCTACATTTAACTAGACCAGACCTTCTGGGGGTTTAGCATTTCTAGCAACACCACTGACCCCTCCAGAAAACCACAACATGGCTCAGAACTCAGGTGTTGAATCAAGTCCAAAAGAACCTTCCCTAAACTCTCCCACAAACCAAGGTATACAAGGCAGGTGTCTCTAGCCAGTGAATATCTTATACATAACAATGCAAATGCAAGACCTTACTGACACTAAGAGACTCCAGAGTGTCTTAAATAGAAAATATGCACACAGGAAACTGGCAATTTCCATTCAGAGAGTGGTTCCAAGACAAGCAAGATTTAACCACAGCCAGACCATTTGCCTATGAACCTCCATCAGGAACTAAATTGCACAATAAAATCTGTAAGTTCCTTGTATCCTGTGCTGCCAAGAAGTCTGAGAGGGGCTGGCCCCACCGCCCAATCAGACCCATCAAACGATTTTCCCCTTTGCTGACAAGGGTTCTCTGTGTGCTGTGCCGATTGGAAATCAGATTAGAATTTAGCAGAAGCTTCTCTGTGAAGCCGATTTTATTTTACAGGAGCCACTGTATAATTTTGCTCCAAAGTTGTGAACCTGATTTTGAAACTCTTGATATTGTCATGGAAATTATCACTACGCTTGATTCCAATCAATTGTTATTATTTTCTTTCTTTTTTAAGCTTGAGCAGAAGAATTGAATGAAGGGGGAAATTAGGCCTGTAACAGAGAAAAAAAAAAACCCACAATGGAGCATTTTAGAAGATGAATACAGTAAATTATAAAGCTTAAAAAAATAGCACTTCTGTCCAGTTCTTGCTCATTTCCCATCCCCATATGCGCATCCTTCAAAAGATCCCCCCTTCACTCCTCCAGAACACTCCCAGTGGCCTTAGCTTCAGCGCCTTTTGTTCTATTACCTCCCATTTTTGTGGGAGTGGCGTGATAATGAGGTCCCCAAACTGGTCGCTGACAACAGACAATGACTCTTTGTTGGTTGGTGTTCCACCTTTCTCCCAAAGCTTTCAATGGCCTAAATACAGCTCTACTGAATAAGTTTAGCAGATGTTATTAAATTTCTATTTTTCTGAGTAGAACACAAAGGAAGTGACACCCCAGTGGAAGGGCCATGACTTCTATTTTATTTATTTTCAAAGACAAACTTAAGGGGTGGTCATTATGTATGTTTAAAAAAAAACAGAAACAAAAAACGGTGCGTGTCGGGTCTCCAATAGTTTCCTAAAAATAAAACAGTGATTAAAAAAAAAAAAAAGATGACAAGAAAAGAGAGAAAGAGAAAAGGAAAAGAGAAGAGAAGAGAGTAAAAATAAAGCCAAGACTAAAACCATTCACTGTGGAATGAACCTACCAACACAGGTTCCCCCTCTCCACACACACACAAGGACAGCAAAATAGCTGTGGCCCCATCTTCTGGCAGTGTGAAGTGACCGCAGTATCAATTAGATGGAGTTTTCAAATGTGTTCTGTTTGTTTATATTTTAAGAACTCCTCAAGGTTTGCCTTCCCTCAAAGTAATTGTCATCAGAAGATAACTATTGCCTGATGAATATTTCTATTCCCAATAGCAAAAACAAGGGACAGGTGAGCAGTGGTTAAGGAAGCTTTGGAATCTGACACCAGAGCACACCAAACATCCGTCCCAGTGGCCAGGCCAGGCATCGGTCTAGGAGTCTGTGTGGACATAATTGCCTTCTAAACAGAGAAACAGACCACACCCTTTGGATTAGCTGATTGAAACCTCATGGACCTAAATGTTCTAGGAAGATATTTTGTCAGCTGGTGCTGGTGACGACCTCCACCAACTGGATGGTGCCCAAGTTCTGGGAGGACAATGGGCTACATGCACAAACACAAATCTCACCAGCCATGATTAATTCTCACTCCACACAAAAGCTCCAAGAGTGGAGGCTCATTTTTGGCCGTGAACACTGTGAAGTGTTTGTGTGGGGCAGGGAGGATTTGGGGACAGAACAGTGGTGACAGGAAAATACGTTACTGCTTTCTTTTTCCTGAGAAAACATACAGAGAAGCAGCCGGCTGAGTCTGAGGGTTGGTCAAGCCCAACCACCTGGTCTTCTTCCTCTAAGGGGGTCTGTTGTTCCAGGGGCGCCTCGCTGTAGGCCTTCTAGTGGAGGAGCCCAGAGTTACCAAGGTCTTCCTCACTGAAGTGGAGCTGGCGGAGAGCTGAGCAACCTCCCTCACCACCCCAACTGCAAATGAAGGTTACCAGTATGGCATGGAAATGACAACATGGTTATATATCAGATAATAGCAACATTGTGAAACCTGAAACGGGTTGGTGGTGCAGGATAAGTACCCACATAGGCTGTAAAACCAAGGACTAGAGTCTTTGTTCTGAAGCCAGGAAACCGTCTCAAATTCCATATCAAAGTACAAACTGAAACCAAGAGGACCTACATGTGACATCTTGTGAAAGCGATGACCAGCATCCCTAAGTGTGCTGGCCTTGGCGTCCTCCCGTCTCCACCTACCATTTAGTCTTGCTTGGTTCTGGAAAGAATGCAGTCAAGGATTTACCTCGTCATAATCATACTGGAGACAACAATAGTCATAACAACAATAAGTAATCTATATTGGGCTTTCTATGCCAGGTACAATCGAAGCACTTTGCATAAATCATCACATTTCTTATCCTCTTTTTTTTAAAAAAGTTTGTTACAGAGGACAATTTATTAGAGTGAAAAGTAACAGCTCTCAAAACGAGAGGGTGTCCTGACTGGGTTGCCCACTAGTTAGGGCAAAAACTTTGGGTTTTATACCTTTTGTATGGCTGGGGAGAGGGGCTTTATTATCCTCTTTTTCTAGGTAAGAAAGGGGAAGTTTAATAAGGGCAAGGACACACCAAAGTCATCCAGCTGTTTTTTAATGTACTCATTAATTCACAATTTTTGTTGAGTTTCAATGGTGCCAGGCCATATCTGAGGATACAGCAGTGGACAGAATACAGGCCGGTTCTTGCCCTCATGAAACCCACATCAGACAGATTGATAAAAAGATAAATATGCCATGCCATGGGCTGAATTGTGTCCCCCTCAAAACCGTGTGTTGAAAACTAGAAACCAAACCCCGGCCAGACCTTCATCTCGAGCTTCCAGTCTTCAGAACTGGGAGAAATAAGCTTCTGTTGCTTAAGCCACCCAGTCTGTGGCCTTTTGTTACACAACCCGAGCTGACTAATAAAGGTCACGACACGTCAAGGCTCTAACTGCTATGGAGAACGCTGGTTCATATTTCAGCGCCAGGGGTTTCCATTTTATTGTAGGACTAGGCTCTGCTTCTCTGATAAGGAGACTTTAGGGAAGAAATACTTAAAAAGGGTCGACGCAAACTAAGTGGGTACCTGGAGGAGTGATGGAGGCGGAGAGCACTGACATGGGCAGGTACTCGGGGTTTCTGAGCAGTAGCCAGGACGCCATGACTAGCGCAGAACAAATGAGGGGACGTAGTGGGAGATGGGGTCAGAGAGCGAAAGAGCAGCTTCACAGCCCGAGCGGAAGTGCCACAGCCTTGCCCTGAAGCAGTGCACACAGTGGAAGTGCTTGGCTTCATTTATTTCCATTTGCTTGGTGAGCCTTGGTCCCTCCCTTCATTTGCAGTTCTTTTGAATCACTCATTTAAAGAGTGGCTCTTACATAAAGGATAAAGTTGGATTTTCCTTTATAAAGCAATTTGAAATGATTTGCTTTTGCTTTTGGTAGATGAGTTGAGCTCATTTTGTCTGACATGTTTTGTCTCAATTTTGCCTTATTATCTTATATTTTGATATATATATATATATATACACATCTTACACTATATTCACTGTTTCCTTCTCTAGTTGGTGTGTTGTCTTTTTCTTTTTTTTTTTTAGTATTAGAAAAATTTTAATTTCTAGTCTGGTGGTTCTCTTGGTAGTACTACTTTTCATAATTCCACTCATTTTCTATTTTCTTACTTAACCTTTGCTATCGTCTATGTTGTCAGTTTTATAAGTTATCCTTTTACATCTAAAATATTTATTCTACTTTCCCACTACCTCTCTTCTCTTCCCATTTAAAACTTTTTAAATTTATTTTTGACTGTTTATTTTGAAGTCATTATAGTTTCACAGGAGGTTACAAAGATATCACAGAGAAATCCTAGGTACCCTTCACCCAGTTTCCCCAATAGTTGCAACTTACAAAATTACAGCCCAATGTCAAAGCCAGAAATTGACATTGGTAAGAAGTGTGTATAGTTCCATGTCATTTTTCACATGTGTGGATTTGTGTAATCACCGCTACAATCAAAACCATTCCAAAACACAAAGATCTCCCTCGTGCTACCCTTTATAATCACACCCACTCCCATCCCTCCCTTATCCCTGAACAGTGACAATTATTAATTTGCCCTCTGCCTATAATTTGTCATTCTGAGAATATTACCTTTAATTATTAATATGTTAAGCTTAAGTCTGCCATATTGTTTTTGTTTGTTTGTTTGTTTTCTACTTGTTTCCTCTGGTTGTCAATTCTCTCTCTTTTTTTCTTGCCTTCCTGTAGATAGATCCCTTGAACATTTTTTGAGGATTCCATTCTGACTTATCTATGGTGCTGGCATGATTTGGTGCACTTGTCCAATACAGGGCCTTTCCACTTGCTCTGCCCTCAGGCTGAAACATTCTTTCCCCAGCTTTTGGCAGAAGATTTTGACGATATGTTTGCATAGCTCTTTCAGTGGTTGCTCTAAGTATTACATGAAGCATACACAACACAGTCTACTGCCGATGACATGGTATCAGCTTGAATGAAGTGTAGACACCTTGTCTGTCTTTATGCCCCTTTGTCCTCCCTGTTTATAATAAAATTGTCATGTATTTCCCCTACATCCATTGAGAACCACATCAGACAATGCCACAAAAGCTCAACAGGACAAGGAAAGCCTGTTTAACCCATATTTTACTCTTTTTGTTGTTTTTTCTTCCCTCCGTTGTTTTAAGATTCCTCCTCTCACCATTTTCTTACTGTTCAGAGAAATTTCTTCAGTCATTCTTCAGGGGTAGATCTGCTAGTGACAGGTTTTCTTCATTTTCACCCATAAGAGTATTTTAATTTCCCTTTAATTCCTAAGGGATATTTTTGCTAGATACAGAAGTCTGGGTTGGCAGTTCTTCATGCTTAGTCTTTCTCTTTTGGGGGTAAAGATGGAGTTGCATTTCTTTTCCTAATAGTTATGTTTGAGTGGAGCAATTATTATGTAAAAGTTTTCTGTCTTGCTGGGCTGTCCTGTTCATGGACCTTTGCATAGAAAGAGCAAGCTTTTCTTTTCTTTTTTTTCTTAAATTAGCAGACAGGTAGGTTTATTGAAAAATTTTTAATATAAAATGGTAATGGATTTACTAGGAGTCATCAATATTCTACAGAGGATTGCCTATGACAGTGGCCTTCAGGGTTTTTTTTGCTTCTACTTCCTAAAATAGTTTTATTAATTATTATTATTATCATTATTATTATTATTATTATTATTATTATTAGTTTCAGGTGTACAGAACAATGCAATAGTTATCCTTTTCACCCTCACACAGTAACAACCCCCCTCCCCCAGCCACTGTCCCCCCACCCCTGATATCATACATGTCTATTACAATTCCATTGACTCTATTCCTACACTATACTCCACATCCCGTGCCTATATATGTATTAAATTAGAGTTGATATATAATATTATTCAATGGCAGCTTCAGATGTACAGTGCAGTGACCAGGCCTCTACACCATCCATGAAGTCATCTCCCTAACAAGACATGAGACCATTTGGCCTCCTAAAAAATATTTACAACATCATTGATTATATTCCCCAAATTGTCTTTTCTATCCCTGGGGCAATATTGTAGTTACCAATTTGTATTTCTCATCCCTTCCCCTTCTTCATCCCCACCCCCTCCCAACTAGCAACCCTCAGTTTTTCCTCTGTGTCTCTGAGACTATTTCTGTTTACATTCCTCATTTATTTAATTCTTTAGATTCCACATATAAGTGAGATCGTATGGTAGTTGTCTTTCTCTGACTGACTTATTTCACCTAGCATAATGTTCTCTAGGTCCATCTATATCATTGCAAATGGTACGGTTTCCTTCTTCTTAATAGCTGAGTAATACTCCATTGTGTAAATGTACCACAGTTTCTTAATCCAGTCATCTACCGATGGGCATTTTGATTGTTTCCAAGTCTTTGCTATTGTAAATAGCGCTGCAATGAACATAGGGGTGCATATATTTTTTCAAATTAGTGTCTTGGGTTTTTCTGGGTAGATACCTAAGAGTGGAATTGCTGGGTCATAAGGTTGTTCCATTTCCAATTTTTTGAGATACCTTCATACTGATTTCCATAATGGCCGCACCAATCTGCAGCCCCACCAACAGTGCACCAGGGTTCTCTTTTCCCCACAACCTTGCCTGCGCTTGTTGTTTGTTGATTTATTGATGATAGCCATTCTGGTTGGAGTGAGGTGGTATCTCATTGTGGTTTTTATTAAGAGCAAGCTTTTCTTAGGAATACATTTGTCTGTACTCATTGGCATTTCTGGAGTCTTGGCCTCTCTCTCTCCACTATCCAGGCAAAAAGTAAACCAGGAAACTCACCATCATGTCATTTCCAGGGTCCCAAGGTCCATAGAAAGTCTGCCTTCTTCTCTCCACCTCAGCGAGTATTCCTTTGTTCATTTTATATATAATGGTCAGGGTTTTTTTGCCTTATGTAGTGGTAAGAATGTAGAAAAGTATGTATTTTCCATCGTTCTAGAAGTAGAAATCTCCTCCCACTTATAAAGTTGCATTCTTTCTTCTTTGTCAGAATATGTAATGTCTACATATTATTTTAATCTCTTCATTCGCCAAAGTGTTTCCTGTCATCTCTTGTTTGAATGAAGCCCATTCTCTGATAAAAAATGCTGGTTCACCATCGCTTTGCTTTGCACGTTGTTTTTAGATCAGGTCAATTTTCCCTAGTGCCCTGTGGCCTTATGTGTACTTTCAGTTCTTCGTTTTCTTCTGGAACTTTTCTGGACCTACAGTTTTAAATATTAGTTCTGTTACATTGTTTTGATGTTTTTTTTCCTTTGGGGTTGGCAATCGTAGGTATGCTGGACCTCCTTTGCCAATAGCTTTCCATTTCCACCACATTTTCACTGACTCTCTACTTTGCATTTTATTTCATTTTTATTCTTTTGATTGTTTATTTTTCTTCAATAACTTTTGCTAAATTTTTATTTGACTCTATCATCCTCTTGGGTACTTCGTAATTTAGTCTTCGTTATTGATATAGTTTTTTGTTTTTTTTTTCTATTTCTCTCCCAAGTCTTTTCCAATCAGCTTTCACTTGTTTTATTTCTTTCTAGTTTTGGGGAGAGGTTTTTGTTTTTTTTTTTTTTTTGGTGGGAAGGGTCTATTTTTGGTTTTAGCTTCTATATTTTTTATTAAAAATATTATTTCCTATTGCTAAATTAATTCACTTTGAAATATTTTTTTACAGTTATTTTATGGTTTTCTTCTGATTTTTAGTTAAATTTCCTGGTAAGAATTTTCATCAAGAGAAATGCTTTTATTCTCACTGTTTGTGGTAGACTTATACGAATATGGTCTGCTTTTCTAGATTCTTATTTCTTTCATAAACAGCATACCTAGTTTAAAAGTTCCTCTTTATGTCAGTTCTTCCCTCTACTGTGAAGTTTTTTTATGGATGATTTTGATTATTGTGGGGTAGGAAAAGAAAGGGTTATTTCTCTTGGAAAATTCTTCATCCTCCATACTTATTTCCTTCATTGATTTGTCTTCAAGGGGTATCACTCTTTCTCTACATATCTGTGTCTCCCCCAGAAACAGTGTTTCTCAAATTCTGCCTTTCTATTCTCTTACAAATTCAAAGCTTTTCCCATTAGCCAGTGCTATGAACTTCCAAGTTGCAGCCTGTGTTTCATATTTTAGCATTTAAAATTGAACTTTCTATTTCTGAGCTTATTTTGTTTGTGCTTTAACTAAGTTCTCTGCTATCCTCTACACTTCCCTTAAGCCTTCTCTTCTCTACTGTCTCAACTGCAGGCAGGGACTCTGCTGTAATTCATCCTCTTCTACTTGCAGGTAAATTAAAGGTGCAGGTGTCTCCGTCTCCTAGTAATGCCAAAGGAATGATCATGTGTAGTTTTATTTGCTCTCCTTGTTGTTTCTATGCATCTCCCTTTGGGGATGGTTCGGGAAAGCTTTAAAATCAAGCTGCCTCCATTGTTCTCTACACCCAGAAGTCTCCTCTGCCTGGCTTTATTTGAGATATTCAGCAAAGCAACTCTTCCTACTTAGCTCTAACCCTTAGTCAGTTACAGATCTGGAGAGACAACGTGTCCCAAAGATTTGGTTGTCCATTTCTTCTTCTTGTTTTTATTTTCTCAACAAAGACATAAAGTTTTCAAAGAGTTTTGCCTACAAAGAAAGAAAATCCTATTGACAAAGTAATAATTTCTTTATTGATTCACGTATAGCCAGTGATATCCCAAATGACAGCAGTATTAGTGCAGAGCTGATAAAATAACCACCAAACAAAGGAGCATTTCATGTAGCTAGAGCTCAACTCTTAATACTAGATGTTCAGTATTCATTTAAATGTTTTAACATTGTAAAGAGCTTTTGAATGCTAGTGATTGCCTTTGTAAATGTCTGGAGCAGTGGTTCGCAACCTTCCTAATGCCGTGACCCCTGAATACAGTTCCTCATGTTGTGGTGACCCCCAACCATAAAATTATTTTCGTTGCTACTCTACAACTGTAATTTTGCTACTGTTATGAATCGTAATGTAAATATCTTTTTGTTTTCCGATGGTCTTAGGTGACCCCTGTGAAAGGGTCATTCGACCCCCAAAGGGGTCGCAACCCACAGGTTGAGAACCGCTGGTCTGGAGGATCCACAGTCCCTAGGCTGGTAATGATTTCCCTATCCATTCAATTTCATGTAATCAGCAAACATTTATAGATGACAAGGGTTGAGACAGGAAGACTCCTACCCCAGCCTATGGAGGTCTTTATGGATGGGGGCGAGACAAATAAACATAAATTACTATATGGAGTTACAAGCACCCTAATAAACATTTGTTCATGGTAGAGTAAGGTCAAAGGAGAAAAAAGGTTAAGTCTGCTTGAGTGAATGAGAAAAGGCTTCATCATGAAGGATATGTCTAACCCAGGTCTTAAGAAGATGAGTAAGAAAGTTTGTAAGATCAATTTGTTCCAGAAACCAATGTATTTCAAAACTGCCTTCCAAAAACAGTGAGAAACATAAGTTAGAAACCGCCTCCACATCTTCACTCCTCAAACACACAAAAACACACATATATACACTAAAAACTGGATACATTCTATTCTTTTCTTTTCTTTTTTTTTAAGTAATGGTTGTAAATATAAGAGTGTACCAGAATCATCTGGGGAACTTTCTTGTTTTCAAAACACCCAGTCATGAGGTCTCTGTGTTCATAATCTTGCATCACCTTCAGTGTGAATTAAGATTGGGGCATTCACTGACTTCAAGGTTTACACAATGTTGGTCCCTAATGTGGAGAGAATTAGAGTAAAGGACTTCTTGTCTACCACTCTCAATTTCCCCAAGAAACAGAAGACTTTTCTCCATAGAATTATAAGACTCTCTTACAGAAAGACATGTCAGTCACAGCACTTTTGAGTGTGTTCAGGGGGAGATATGGAAAGACTTCAGTTTTCAAAGAATAAGTTCATGTCCTCCATGGTGAGGTGGGCATGTGTGTGTGGCTATTTCCGCAGCCCCCTCTCAGGTGATTCCAGTCAACAGTACTATCTGAGTGCTCTCTTCTAAATATATATATATATATTTATATTTATATATACATATAAAGTCACCTCTCCTAGTGTTTCTTTCTTCCAAGAAAATAGAAGCCCATTAAGTTGTTTGTTAGTTCATTCCATTTTGTTTGATCAAAGGGAACAGGGAGACCTTTGCAAAACCTCTCTTAGGTGGAAGGGCGAGCCAACTGCTGTCCATTACCTACCTTTGCCCAGTGGCACCTAATTGTATCTTGGTTAAAAGCTGTAGATCTTTATGAGTCAATCTTCCATTAGGCAGAATGGCCCCAGTGGGATGGGATGAAGAGCAGTGTGTGGGCACATATTCCAGGAAGGTGCTTAGTATTTTAAACTTAGAAACCTGTTTTTCAGCTTCTCAGGTCTAAGCTCCCTGGATATTAAGGTGAATGGGGAAATAGGGGGAGTAAGAAGGTTCAGAGACAAGCTAAGCGTTGGGGAGTGCCCCACCTTCAGAGCTGCACCTTTTATTGGAAACTTTCCTGCAGCTATAGCCTTTCTTTCTAAACTGCCTTAGGATTCTTTGAAGAAACATAAGAGGACATCTGCTGCATCTCTTTCCTTTTAAATCTTAAATCTGGTAGGATTATAGAGTTTTTGAGGCAGAGACAAAAACAAAACACAACAGAAATTGAGAACCATCCATTTATTGATCACTTAATATGGACTGACTACTGTGTGAAATGCTGGGGAAATATCAGTGAGGAGATACAGACTTTGCCTCCTTCACACTCCCTGTCTGGGGAGAGAGATGGACAAGAACACAACTGAATTATAAATCATTCAGAATTACTGCAGAACTTTAAACACAAATGGGGTGCCCCCCAAATCAAGCAGGCCAGTGATCTACAAGCCACTCTGCCTCCCTTCCTAACCTCACCTCAAACCACCCTCCCTCTTGCTAACTTTTCACTTTTTTCACATTTATCTTCTATTTGTCGCTCCAAATTGCTAAGCAGTTTTCCATTTCAGGGCCTTTGCATTTGCTGTGGCCTTTGACTGAAACATTACGTCCTCAGCTTTTGTCACATCACCCCACCTTCATCCTTCAGCTCTTGACTTAAATGTCTCCTCCTACTTTAAGGTCTCCTCAGACTCAAAAACCATACATTTTACCTGTACTATTCTAATCCTTATCTAAAATCTTTTAACACTGTCCAAGAAAAATAGAATCAGACTCTTGTTAAAGGCAACCAGACAGATTTTATTTAGACTACTGCAGTAAGGGAGAGAGACTCCAATATAGACTGAGCTCAACTCCAACTAAAACAAAAGTGGCTGATGGGGATGGAAAGTGCAGCATAGGGAATATGGTCAGTAATATTGTAGTAACTATGAATGGTTCCAAATGGGTACTAGATTTATTGGGGTGATGGTAAGGTACCTACATTTCTAATCACTGTATTGTACACCTGAAATGAATATATTGTATGTCAACTGTAATTGAAAAATAAATTTAAAGAAAAGTGAAATTTAAATTTAAAACTGAGGTTTTAAAAGGAGAACAGAGAGGAAAAAAGAGGGACTAGTGGGCTATGGAGAAATGGAATACTACAGAAGGGGAGTAAGTAGAGAATTACTGAAAACGGTTTGGCAGTGCAGGTTGGGACAATACACGTCGTGATCTGGTAGCATTGTGTTTTCTTAAGCAAAGACTCAGCTGGGCTGAGGTCACCTTTAGGAACCCAGCTAGTGCGGATAGAAACCAGGCTAAAATTTGGTCAACTCTCTTAGCACAGTGTTTAGGCAAGCCATCTGTGTCATGTGTGAGTTGATAGTTCCCAACTTACACATTTATGCTTAGTTGTTGGTTTTTTTTCATCAGTATCTAAAGTTAACTGGTGTCTATAGCTTCTTCCCAAATAGGACAAAACTTAACCAAATTTTAAATGACCACATTTCCTTAGTCTGTTTTCAGATACCATGTTGAGATCATTAGCGATTTATTTATAAGACATTTTAATAATCAAAACATTGATTTTTTGTAATATATTTGACTGTTTCTGTTTTCACTTTTCTCCCTATACCCCACATCTTCCTCTTGGATTTATTTTGTTCTGTTTTGCCAAGTACAATTTCTACTGTTTCAGTTACAGCTTAAGAATGGTAAAATATTAAGTTATAATTTAAGAATGGTTAAAAAAGAAGTTGTCTTACCATTTGAATTGAACAGTATTTTGACTGAGTAAGGAATGCTGATGATACTGTTACATTTTCTTCTTGCTTCCAATGTTGCAAATAAGACTTATGCCATTATGATTTGTATTCCTTTTTAGAGACGCTTTCTCCCCCCTCTCCCCCTCACCCCCTGCCCTTGTCTGAATGGGTTTTGGATGTCCTCTTTATTTCGGTAGCCTGAAATTTTTCTATAATATTTGTAGATGTGGATTATTTTATATTCTTCCTTCCCAATACCTAGTAGTCCCTTTTAATCTGAAAACCATGTCTTCCTCAAATTGGGTATGTTTCTTCTATTATTTTTTTATTATTCCTTTCTATGTATTTTCTGTGTCCTTTTCTTTCAGACCCCTTTTAAAACTTCTGATTTCTTCTTCTTGTTTCTTAGTTTTTCTTTTGTGTTTTCATCTTTGCCATTTTACTTTGTGTTCTGAGAAAATTTCTCAACTAGATCTTCCACCTATGAGTTGTCTTTTTAGTTCTATATGTTCTTCCATACATCTACTAATTTTCCATTTTATTTCAACAACTTTCTATGTCCAAGATTTCTCGTTGAGGCTCTTTATTTGAATGCAATATCCTCTTTCATCTCTCTACATTTGATATATTTACTTGATGTCCTTAGTTCTCAGAACTTGTGTTGGTTGAGTTTGCTGACTCTTTTCTATTAAATTGACTTTCTTAAATATTGGATGAGTCTTGGTTTGGGACTGATCTTTGTATCTTTGACTCTCTGCTTGCCTATTTGAGAGATGGATTATACTGCTCGTTGCCTGTGGTGATAAACAGAAGGTGGATATACTGCTAGCTGAGGTGGTCCATAGCTAGTCTTCTAGTTCTGGAAACTCCTCACCAGCCACCCAATGGGCAATTTTGCCTTTCAAGTCCAATGCCTCCATTTACTGCTCCTGCCGAGGGACAGGCCCTCCTACTGTTGCCCTCACACGTGTGTTGTGTATGGCAGTGGTGGGGAGAGAGGGTTAGCCATCTGGTCTCTCCTAGTATAGTATTGTAAAAGTCACCTTGACTGTCAAGAGCTTGTTAGAGCTCCTGCCTGTTCCAGCATCCAATGCTCAGCATTTAGACAGAGTATCTGAAGCCACTCCCAGCTAAGAGCTCACGACTCCTCGTGTGTTTAGGGCTACAGCGTCATCAATTATTCATATCCCATCTGCCTCCAGCCTTTCAGGAATTCTTTATAATTTCTGCTCTATGGAGAGTTGTCCTCCTTGTTTTACAGCACTCTTATGCTTCATTTTATTCTACATATTTGGGGAAGGAGAAGGACATTGTAGCATATGCTCAGTTTATCATCTTAATAGCATCTCCTGTATTTAATGTACAAATTTGTTTTTGATTCATAGCTGTACAAGCATTATAAGCATAAGGATATGTACCCAATTTATTTGTACACTTTTAAGTAATATTACAATTGAAATAATTAAAAACCACAGAGAAATCATTTTTAAAAATATTTTTAGAAATGGTGTCTATATATTATCCCTCTTTCAGAGATATTGTTCTGGGCTTTTAAATGAACACTTACTTCATCTAGACTTGATTTAAAAATTACAGGGAGAGAGGGAGAGAGGGAGAGAGAGAGAGAGAGAGAGAGAGAGAGAGAATGATGTTCCCCTGCCTCAGCCCTGAAGCCTTAATGACAGAAACAATGCAAGTGCCACTATTCTCTGGAATGACCCTTAGTTCAGGTTGTAGTAGTATATTTTGGCCCTGCCAACATGCTGGTCAAGCAAAACAGGTGGAAGGAAGAGAAAAGCAGCTGCGATGGAAAGGACAGGGCTTATGCAATGTTTTCAGTATGTCAATTAGTATTCAAACATATTGCATTGACCTGTCCTGACAACTGGATGTTAATGGGCTGGATATGATTTCCATTTTACAAATGAGAAAAACAGGGGCTCAGAGAAGTCACCTGCCCAAGGTCCCACAGCTACTCTTGACAATGAAGCCAAAGTCTCTCATAAGGTATATCAGTCAGCATCCCAGCAAGACACAGGCATGCAGAATTTAGGATAATTTAAGGAGGGCTTAACAGAGTAGTTACAAAGGTGTGGCAAGGTGAAGAGAAACAGCAAGTGCAGCCCCCTCAGGCTAGTGAGAGCAGATCAGTTACCACCACCAAGAACAAGGACAGCAAATGGTTCTTATATGGGCTCCTAAACTTTTGTCAGTCTAGTGAAGCCCAAAGGCCCTATCTCAAGATAATGTTTTCAAATGAATTTGATAAAATACTTAAAATTACAAAAGAAGCCGATTCTATCAACATATGATGAATAAAGTATTTAAATAAGTTTGTGATGTATTAATATAAATGCTTCACCTAACAAGATCTGGGGGTGAGTCTAGTAAAGTCTACAATTTCAAGATAGTGATGAGTAAAAAATACTTGGACATACCTGCACCTCCTGTGGCGTGATAGGAAAACATGCACGATAGCAGCCACAGGTGTTGCCAATACCATTACGATGCGTTGCCTAGCTTGGTAATTGAAGGAAATGGTAAATTTTGGTCAAAATTTAGTGAATAAAAAGATTTATTTTTATTCTATCCATTAAAGTTTACAGACCTCCTGAACTCTACCCATAGACCCCAGATTAACAACAATAGGATTTATTTTCTCATGGGTCTGGAGGCTTCAAATCTGAGATGAAGGCATCAACTAGGTTGGTTTCTTCTGAGGCTACTCTTCTTTGCTTATAGACAGGTGTTTTATTCTGTGTCTTCTCTTGTTCTACTGTTTATGTCCTAATTTCCTCTTCTTAAAAGGAGACCAGTTAGATTGGATTAGGGACCACCCTAATGACTTTATATGAACATAATTACCTCTTTAAAGACCCCAATTCTAACTACAGTTGCATTCTGAGGTCCTGGGGATTAGGACTTCAATTATGAGTTTTGAAGGGACACAATTCAGCCCATAACAGAGGATGTTGTGAAGATGATGGAAGTTCTCCTGCTTCACCAGAAATCTTCATCCCCATGAGTTTAGTTCATAGGCATCTTAATGTTTCCTTACCTGCTTCAAGAGAGTCCTACCCTACCTGCAGCAACTCTGTAATCGCATGTCTAACCATGGTAACCTCAGTGGGAGGTATTGGAAACCCCTAGCCCAGAGCCCAGGCAGGAGAATAGCTTTTCTCAGAACTATGTTCCATTACAATGGTCTCCATATTGATTGCATTGATTGTGTTAACTAATCATTGTATGATGTCTCTTTCTTTGAAGGAACTGTACTTGAAATCATTCTTGATATTTATTCATTTGCCTAGTATATGTCAGGGTTAAGAGCTGAGCCTCTGGAATCAAACAGATGTAGATTTGGGTCTCAACTTTTATACTTCTAAGTAGACAGTTACCAAATTCCCTCAGCTTCTTCATTTTAATTATAGTTATAGTGACATATAAAATATATTTATATTTGTATGTATATGTAATATAATTATGTATATTATCTAAAATATATTTTATAGGTTTATAATATAAAATATTTACATATTATATAAATGCAAATATAGATTACATATGTAAATATACTCTTAATTATAGCTCCTACATCATGGATTATTATAGATAACAAATGAGGTAATGTATTTAAAAGCTATTTAAATTATAGTTGATATTTGCTAAACATGTGAATGTGGACTATGTGCTATACAACAGTGATATAGAAATAAAGATATATTGTCTATCCTGAGGAAATTCGTCATTTACAAAGGAAATAGGCAAATCATTGTGACAAGAGCTATGAGAGGGGTAAGAACAAGCTGCCAGGAGAATACAAGAATACAAAGGATGAACCTCCATGCAGACTCGGAGGGCTCTCAGATTTTTCTTTTTTCTCAGCCTTGAAGGAAAAGGGTAAAAGAAGAGATTGAAATAATTTTTGTTTTTCAAAAAGAAAAAAGAAAACCTTCGTAGGCACAGGCAACAGTGTATGCAAACCTATGGAGGCATGAGGACCTAACCTTTACAGGGAATCAAAACAGGTAGTTATGCTGAGACGACAAAGTGATGAAAGGTGAAACCAGAGGTGGAGAGTGAAGGGGAGCAGGTCCTGAATTTCTGCAGTGGGCTGGTCTGCCTTCAAAGAGAGTGATTCATGTGGGAAACTAGGTCAGAGCTGTTTCTGATGAAGGTGAGGATTAATGGCGATCTATGTGTTACTGTTCTTATAAAAAAAATTAATAGTGTGACTGTCTTCCTGCAGCTCTGATTTGTGTTCCCAACACGGTCTCTCATTCAATTACCTGTAGAAGACACGAGCACCAACATGATTTCTGCCTCCACCTTGTTTGTGACTCATGATGGGAATTCTGACTAACAGGTCCTTGTCACTCTGAAACCTTACCTAAGATTAGGCATCGGGAGAGATGCAATGTGAACAGGAGGTGCCAACACCCTATCTTAGCTACAGCCTCTGTCCTTTTGGTCTCATTTTCTCTTAGTTTTTCTTTCCCTATTTTTTTTTCATCTTTCTTTTCAAACATTCTTTGGACCCATACAAAGCCTTTCTTGGTTCTTTCAATGTGACTTTGAAATGAATAAAGGTTTCCTACTGCTTATGATAAGCTGAGAATCAGAATCAACAAACTTTTATTAAGCATCTCTTGTGTGCTAACTTTTAAACTGCTCTGCCATTTTTATTTTATAGGTGAAAAAAATGACTTGCAGAAATATCAAAAGATTTGCTGAGCAGTATCCAGGTTCTCCTCTTCCTCAGAGACTACTTTACCTTTCCCAGCCCATGGACTTCCAGGTGGGGTCACATGACCACTTCTCACCAATGGAATGTAGTGGAAGCAATGTTTCACCTCCAGCCCAAAGTGCATAGACCTTCTCTACACTCTTGCTTTTCCTTTGTCACTTGTTTTATACTGTCCGTAATGAGAAATAAACATCTGTTATGCTTTGGGGTTTGTTTGCTAAAGCAGCTAGTGTTTCCCTAATCAATGCATAGCTTGATGATGGCAAAATCAGAAATAACTACTGTAGGTGAGGCACTATGTTTGCTTTAAAAGATATTAACATGAATCTAAACAGTTTGGGCCCTTGAGAAACTGTAAGTCTAATAGGATCTTGAGATATGAACAGCAATGGTGTGATACAAAATACAAATTGAAAGAGATGTCACCAGAAAAATAAATATGAAAGGACACAGGAATTAAGAGGACAAAGAAGTTGTGTAATGAAAGAGGATTTTCAGGAGGAGGATGGTGTCTTAAATGCCAGGTTAATGACTTTGAGCATCATTTACGAATTTGGCTAAGAGTAGTAACCAACACCTGTTGGCTGAAAAATCTTGAAAATAAATGGCAGGCCACACCCTCAGAGTTTGATGACTTCACAGGGATGGCTTTATCACCCGCTGGAGCTCCGACCATAAAGGGTTTCCATATGTGACAACTGGTCTCCTAGTGCTGAAATAGAGAAGATCAGAGATTGTTTGGGGTGAGGGGAAGGGAAGAAACAGCATCCAGAATTGGTCCACTCTGGCAAGGTTATAGACTCTGAACAAGGTTGAAGATAAAATGATCTGAAGAGCTTTTAGATCCTGTTCCATTTAGGGTTTGCTCATGGGGAATATGTTGAGAGCCTTTTCTCCCTCGAAGTACGTATATATGAAACTAACAAAGTTAGCATTGGATGTCACAGCAGAGAAGGCCACGCTGGGGAAACTGTGCTTTGAAATCAGGTCACTTAGAAAAAAATTCCTGCAAAGTAAAAGCTCAAATGAAGCTAGCAATTTAGATACTTTTCACAGCCTGACTTAGTGCTGCTTCTTCTAACAAAAAACTAGGAAAGGCACTCTCTGGGTACATATCTCTTTAAAGTTTGAGTATCCCTTTCATTATTTTTGTAGTGCACACATAGATCTCAAGTTTAAGTGTTCTTTTTATCATTGCAGCTAGAAGCAAAAAAAAGCTATCCAGCTGCTCAATCTGTTTGTGCCAAATCAGGTCCCTTCTGAGTGCTACTATTCCCATCCAGCAAGATACCACAAATGTACAGAAGGGTCAAGCAGGAGATAGACAGTGGCAATTTTGAACTTGCACTTAAAAAAAAAAACGGTTTGGTATCAGATCCTTCTTGATTGAGGAAAACACTTCCTCTTGTCCCCAAGTCATGTTAAATTTCCCTGTAGGAAATTTCAATCCAACAAGCCCATTGTTTTAAAGAACAATGACACCACATCACATTTATACAGAAGGGAAGAAAAGGAAAAAGAACAGAGCTAACGTTTATTTAGCATTTTCTATCTACCACATGCTTGTTTATTATTTAATCATCAAAACAACCCTATACTATAGAAATCCCCTCTCCCAATTTCTACAGAATAGGAAACAAAAAGTTAATTTAAGGGACTTATCCAAGGTCATATCGCTGTAAAGAACAGAGATAAAATCAAGTTTATCGTGGCTTGAGAATTCATGTCATTGAGTTGTTTATAACCAAATATGCAAGCCAATCATGGCATTCTCATGAAACGGCCTAAGAAGATAAAACAGGCCATGTAGACATTCTTGCTCAGTAACAGTCTCAATGTCACCCACAAATGCTGAGCAAAACTAATGTAAAGTCATAGTCAAATGAGATGCTTTTAAGATAGTATCCAGGAACAGGTAAGATTTGAACAGATTTGAGCTTGCTCATTTACAAATGCTATTAATTTGTAAACATTATTACAATATGAATATTACAATATGGCATAGTGTACTATTTTGCTGTGAAAGTTGCTGTCATGCTCCTCTCTCTTTTTTTTTTAATTGAGGAATTGGAGGAGGGGAAGTGTTAGGGAATTGGGGAGGGGGACAAGTCAAGTTGTTGTTCTTCAATCTTAGTTGTGGAGGGCACCAGTCGCCATCTGGCTGCCGGTTGGCAGCTCGTGGCCTCTAAGCTCAAGGTGCTGTGTTACAATATTAGTTGCGGGTGAATGTAGCCACCATCCCATGCAGGAGTCGAACCAGCAGTCTGTTGTTAAGAGCGCACGCTCTATCCATTGAACCATCCAGTTGGCAGCTCAGCTCAAAATTCCAAGTTCAGTCTTAAGTGCAGGTGGGTGTAGCCACCATCCCATGCGGGAGTCAAACTGGTAACATTGTTGTTAAGAGCTCACACTCTATCCACTGAGTCATCCCAGTGGCAGCTCAGCTCAAGGTGCCGAGTTCAGTCTTAGTTGTGGTGGGCGTAGCCCACCATCGAACAGGCAGTCTTGTTGTTAGGAGCACATGCTCTCACCAGCTGAGCCATCCTGCCACCTGTTGGCAGCTCAGCGGCAGCTCAGCTCGGGCGCAGTGTCATTGGCCCATAGTGGGAATCAAACCGGCGGCCCTGTTGCTCAGAGCTCGTGCTCTTAAGTAAGCTCTTAACCAACTGAACCACTTGGCCGGCCCCTGTCATGCTCTTCTCTTAATGCATTTATTTTACAAGGTACTCTTTAGAGCTCATTGTCTTCAGGTCTGAATAATCCTAATTAAATATGATTCTTGACAGGTTTATGCACAAAGCTGGATCCTCTTGGATTCACTCATGTATGAATTCACCAAACACTCACTGGATACTTCCCAGGCTTTAGGATCAAGATGCTATAGTTTTGTTTTCAAGGAACTTACAGTCTCATAGTCAGAAGCAAAGTAAATATACAGTCATAAAGCAAATGGAAGGTGCCATGATAGAGATGCTGTGTGAGGTACAGGATCAAAACAGGGCACCTACCTCACTAGGGAGAGGCTTCATGGAGATGGTGACACCAAGCAAAGCTCTGAGGGTAAGGAGGAGCTATCTGGGTGGACAGTCCAGGTGGGGTGTCACAGGTCAAAGTAAAAGTGTGTTCCAAGTCTCAGAGAAGTGAACGAATATGCGGGATGTTGTCTAGTTTACTCGGCAGTAGCACAAGGTGAATCTGGGTAAGCAAACAGTAGGCAGACCAAGGGGATGAGCTCTGAAGGCCAAGAGGTCCACTAGCCATGTTCAAAACTTCCCTTCTTTTCTCTATGTTTTAGAGAAAGGCATCATGTGATTATATATTTAAGTTTTGCTTTCCCTTTGACAGTACTTTCTCTCACCCACTTTACCACCATTTGGGCTTCTTCCGACATGGGTCACCAGAAAATTAGACTTTTACGTGATTAATCCTCTGTCATGTGGTTTTGCAAGTGAGGGTGTCTGAATCCTCTCACAGAATAGACATGACTATGAAGGTTAGTCATACTGCATTTCTCCTAAGTTTTTCATAATAAAGACACTGCATCACGTGCTAAAGGGATGCCAGCATTTACAAGTGTTTCATGACTTTGGAGGGTAGCAAGATGATGTATGTGAAATGCGGCGGCCATGGCTGAGGGTCATTGAAAGCGATATACTCCTCGAGAGAAATTAGAAAACCCAGGTCATCACCACTTTGCACAGTCCTGTCGGAACCAAGAATTAAATCTGGGCACATAGTCAAGGTCATTTTAGATGCTATTATTCTGCTTCTCTGATAATAATGATAATATAAATAGCACCATTTTTTGTGTGTGTGTGTGTGTGTGTGTGACTCACACAATTTTCAGAGGTCATTCACCTCTGATCTCTGAGCAGCTGACGGAAAATGCGGAGCTTGGAGTACCAAGAATGCTTCCCACATGACCTGAAAGTCAAATGACATTTTAAATGGGAGAGGTGAATATTGAATACCTTATGATCTCTCTTCCTATGTTTAATATCATAGGATGGCTTCATGGAGAGCAAAACTGGCCTCCACATCACTAAATTTAAAATTTAAGGATATTCTAAGAATATCCTATTTTTCCTGTATAATCTATCATTTCTATTTGTTTATAAAAAGCTTTAAAGGTATTTAAAGTTTCAGCTTATTTCTACCATGGAGAAAGGTGTTTTAAAATTTGCCATTTTCCGGGGGCGGCCGGTTAGCTCAGGTGATTAGAGTGCTTTAGCACCAAAGTTGCTGGTTCAATTCCCACATGGGCCAGTGAGCTGTGCCCTCCACAAATAGATTGAAGACAACAACTTGTCTTGGAGCTGATAGGTCCTGGAAAAAAACACACTGTTCCCCAATAAAGTTTAAAAAAAACTTTGCCATTTTTCCCAATATACTTTAAATTTTCCAGTCATTTGTACTAAATTTACCTTTTTATAAATGAAGCAGTACTCCATATTTAATTGTGATATCATTATTAACAAAGAGAATGTGTTTCAGAGACATATTCACTTAAGAGAGACATAATAACTAGAGACAGAATTGATCTATGAGATTTGAAGGAACTTTCCAGAAAACAATGGATATGAGCAAGAACTAAAAATTATACAATGTGTGTGAGCTATGGGGAAGAGACAGAATAGGGTTGGACTTAGCTAAAGGTATTTTTTCCAAAGTGGGTTTTGTGGAATTCATTACATTACATGTTCCTCAGAAGAAAATTGAGCTCTTGTGGTCAAAGAAGTTGAATATGTTGCCTTGAGGGTATGCATATTAGCCTAACAAAGGCTCTGAAAAAGTCCTACAATAGAGGAATTTGCAAGACTTTATTTAATGCAGTGTTTTTAAACTTTTTAGCTACAGATCCTTGTTTGTTTGTTTGTTGTTTGTTTGTTTTCATATATCTCTGCACTAGCATTTCACAAAACACACTTTGGGAAATGCTGCTTTGAAGTAGAGAGCGAGAGAGAGGATGACCTACATGTTGGCAGAAGAGAACTACCAGCACTCCTATCAAATACAAAAAGTTATTTCTCAACGTCCTTCGCAGAGGTCTTTGAAAAATATGCATGGTGAAGTATTTGGGGGAAAATGTACTGACATCTTCAACTCACTTTGAAATATATCAAAAACAAGCTGAATTGATAGATGGACAGAGGGATAGATAGATAGATATGTGATAAAATAAGTATAATAAAATGCTAATTATAGAATCTAAGCAGCAGGTGCATTAGGTAATCACTATAATATTTTTTTAACTTTTCTGAATGCTTGAAAAATTTTTAGACAAAATGTTGGGAAGAAAAAGAATACATATCAATCAATACTTACATGAAGTATGGCTTAGAAGGAGGTAGAAAGACCTGAGTTTTCAACTTTCCATCATAGCTCCCATCTGTTGACCACATACAATATACTATGCCAGAAACTTTACATACATATATTATCTCATTTAATATTCAAACCAAATGGAAGGGAAGTTTAGGGATTCCATTTTAATGATGAGACAAGTAAGACTTAGCGAGGCTAAGTGTCATGACAAAATCCATCCTTGGTAAGCCATGATTTTTATGCCATGTGTAAGATGTGTCCACGTTATCATTCCCTAATTCCCATCCCATTCTCTACTCAGGATATATGGCAGAGCCCATGGGGAACTCTCCCCCTCCCGCCATCATCCTATCCCTCCCTACTCTTCAGCATTATTTTATAGTTGACTGATTTTGTAGTCATTGTGGGATAAGCAGAAAAGAAGAGGTGTTATCTACTCCAGAAAGAGCCCAGGTTACTGCAGGGGGTGGGGATGGGGGAAAAGAAGCTGGGAGAAGAAGCACAGGGAAGAAACTGTGCAGAGCGTATGTGGATTGTGGTGAAAGAGATGAAAATGAGGGAGAAAGAGAAAAATGCTTCAAAGCAGTTTGGGGCAGTAGTTGAGAGCAAGAAGAATGGAAGGAAGAAATTTGTTTTTTAAATGCTGTGGTAGCATAATGAGATTTCTTTAATATTTTTGACAGATGCAGTATAGTTTGAGGTAACTTTTATGTCTTCGTTTCCATGACTACGTTTCTTTGAATGTGATATTTCTTTGCTCTATCTTTAAAAAAAAAGTGTGGACAAGGAGTGGATTTTTGTTACTGTATGAACCTCAGAAGGAGCCATACCTCACATGGGCCAGCTGCATCGGTGAGCATGTGACTTTCTTCGTCATGTGATGGGGAAGTCACTGGATTGGATGCTGGAAGGGTTGAGTGTTGGGTCAGTGCAGGAAACAGGGTGGAACAGACACTGTCCTTCTTGTCCTACGACTGTGCAAACTAGTAAGTTAGCACCACTAGGCCAGTCAAAACGGCCTTAATTGTGTGGAGGTCTTTGGCTTATTATTCATGGGGTTCCGAGAGCCAAAGTAAGTCAGCCTACTGAAGTGCTACCTGAAATATGTAACTGAAAACCTCTAGGTCTGGGGAAGACAGGCCTGACTGTAGCCATTAAGCAAGATCAGGCTTGGATTTGGTTGCTTGCTGCTTTAGCCCTGCAGCTGCAAAAGATAAGAGACTTTAGCCTCACCAGTGAAAATCCATGATTTTAGGTGTTCATGTTGAGCCAGGAATTTAGAACTGTATGCTTAATATCCTTTCTCTAAGCTCCCCACTTCCATTTGAAGCAACCACCCACTCACACAATCTTAGAATTTATCTTCCAGGTTTCATGGCACCACCCACGAGTTCCCCACACCTCACTTTCACTGAGCACCTTATTACGGTTGACCATGCATGAAAATTGGATCAATTGTTTTTCCACTTCCTGTCAGGTTGCCAGAGCTCCACCCCCAACTGGAGCTGGATTTTCACTATTCCTGGCCCTAACCAGGCCAAACAAGCAAACCTAATTTCACCCGTTTCCTGAGAGCCTGATGCTGCAAACACACCACTTCTGGTACTGATGAATACATCACAGGGTGCTTCATTGCAAGAGTTTGAGGTTCAAGAACCTAAATAGAAACCCAGTTTATCAAAAGCATATTGATTGATTGATGCATCTGTGGGCAGGGAGTACCTGGGAAATCTCTGTACCTTCTGCTCAGTTTTGCTGTGAATCTAAAACTGCTAAAAAATATAAAGTCTTTTTTTTTTTTTAAGCACACTGGATAAAACGGGCTTTCTAGAGAAGTCAGAGATCCAGACTTGGAGGATACACAAGAAAAATTCAAGTCACAGAACTGTTCCCCAGAGTGCCATTGCTTCAGGGTGGACACTGGACGCTGCTACTAGAAACTCTGCTAGGTCACCCCTGTAAGCCAGGTGTAGCTGTCATTAATGCCACTGTCTCTACCTATGGTCTCAAAGAATTACGTATGGTCCCTGCCTTTGGGGGCTACTAGCCCCCAACTGAAATTCATGGGACAGTTCTGAATGAGGGAACCAAGTTGTTTGCAGTCTTAAAGTGGTTTCTTTCTCCAGAAGCAGACTTTGGGATCAAGATCAGTATACAAGTGATTTATTAAAGAAGACCTGAATAATATACAATATGAGAAAATTCAATAATGATTTAACAATACATATGATAATCTTGTCCAGATTTAATCTCTGCATCTGGGAGGCAGTGTAGTGTAGCAGAACATTCTGCAATTAAAACATCCGGAGTTTAGAAGTGACACTAATTAACCGTATGTTCTTATCAAAGTAGGATTGCCAGAAAAAAAAATTGCAGGTCAATCAGTTAAATTTATGGTTCAGATACATAACTATAAGTTATTTCTCAAAAAACAGATGAATTTCTTTCCTAGTAAGTATATCCTAAATAATGCATAGGCATTATCCGTTGTTTACCTGACACTCGCATTTAACTGGGCTTTCTGTAATTTGTTTGCTAAATCTGGCAACCTTATATTTAAGTCATTTAGCCTCTGTGAACCTCGATTTCCCATCTGCAAAATGGTCTTCTATCCTGTTAGACCACAGAAGATATTCAGTGAGCAGCTGTGCCTTTACATTTTCTAGGACAATTTACTCCTAATGCAGCAGCATATGAGACAAGATAGCATCTTAAAAACGCAATAGTTAAGGTGTTTTGATGTGTCTTCCCTTTGTGAAACATGATCCAGACAAATGTTCCTTTATCGATGGAAGCCTGTAGGACATGGGCTGGTACAGTCACTCAGCGCATTATCTGCGTCACAGCTGACTGCCTCCCAGCTGGCCTGCACACATTATCTCCTGGGCTGGGCCTTGGTCCCAGCTTGCAGTAGGCAGCTGATGGCAAGATAGGACTGCCTGGTCTCCACATTCTTCCCAGTGGCTCCTTCTCCCCTTGCCTCTTCTGTTCATGGCAAAAAGGAAAACAAAAATTGTAACCGCTATTTTACTGAGCAGGTGCATCTCTGGGACTTCTTATCTCTCAGGCCAGAGTCACTGCAGGAAAACCCACAAAAAGTGATGTTTAGACAATATTGCACATAGTAGACACAGAGTTCTGATTTTTTCAAGCTGGAGAATAATTTATTAGGGCTGTTCATTTTCTGCTGTGTTTCTGCTGTGTCATTTCTAGGGGCTTTTGAAAGAGGGCAGAAGCGATGTCATGTGCTTGGTCTGTGATCGTAAAATGAAATCCAATTCCTTACAGCAGAGCTTGTGAAATGCTTTCTGTAGACTCTCCTTTTGTCTTGCCAGTAACTACGAGCAGAGCGGTGTACAGTCTGTGCCTGCCCTAAGTACTGCATTGATTCACGGGAGCTTGGAGCTGGCCTGCCAAGGTCAACCGGCTGGTCATTTTCCATTCCTGTGAATGACCTCTTTCCACAGCTTACTGCTGCCACCCGGGGCACAGCATACTCCGTGAAACCCGCGTCTCCAATAATCTGGGTCTTGGCCTTTGCTTTAAGAGTCCCACATCATACTGGTGAGGGCCTGGGCTCTTTGTAAAAATAAGCTTCAGAATCTCCTAAGGAAGTTAAAGTCACAGCTAGTGGGAGGGGCTGTGGACAGGAGTTACTTTCTGTGTGTGTTGACCCCTAAACTTTTCTATTTTTATTCATCCATATACCAATGAGTTATTGAGCTATGTCTTAGTTTGGCATCTCCTGTTGATTGGCAGCCCCAGGCTCTGCCCCCTGGATCCGCCTTCACGTCAGGGGTAAGACCCCACTTCTCATGGGCTAGCAATTGAGCACAGTGGGACCACACATAGACCCTTACCTGTGTGACACAGGATTCCTCAACTGAGTGACTTTGGCTCCTGGACCCCCCATCTGCCCGGTCAGAACTGCACTGCAGCCCAAGAACCATCCTCGCCAGCTCTTCCTCCTCAGGGCGGATCGGCATTTCCATCTGAAGACCCTCACTGCCCACTCCTGCGCCTCCTCTTTTTCCAAAACAGACATTTCCTTCAGTAAGCTTCTTGGAATTTGCTTCTCCTCGGAGGACCCACACTTGGAGATGATCTCAGGGAGCGTGGGGAGGGATGGGGAGGAGAGATAGGGAAGGAAGGAAAACCGACTGAGAGTGTTGACACGGGTAACACCCTGGGCAACTCCAGGTTCATCCCTGCTCAGAATCTCCTGAGAAATCATGTGCAGCTCACCTCAGACTTATATCACCCAGGGACAAGAAGCCTGGAGTAGTTATTCAAAATGCCTTCCTCTTCCTGTGTGACGGTCACTCCAGGGGCATTAACTGTCTTGTAGTTAGGACTTCCGGGCTCCTGCGTTGCCGCTCAGGGTAACTCTGAGATGGAGCCAGGCAGTTCGATTCCAGAGCCCACACTCTCAATCACTAAGATCTGCCCCTCAAACTTATTACAACATTTGAAAACTTGAGTTTGAAACCAATACGGTGTCAATCAGTTGCTTTTTTTGGTCACAAATCAGGGACAATTTGTTAGTAAACATCTTTCTTACTAAAATATTCCATATTGGTAGAGTGGAAAATCTATCCAGCTAGCTGCTAGAAGACCATGGCTACTTTCTAACTGTGTGACCTTGGGCAGATGACTTAACCCCTCTGTGCTTTCATTTTCCATAGATCAAAAGCAGATAATAGCCTATCTTACTGAACTCACAGAATTATTTTGAGGACCTTTGGTGTGCGTGCATATGAAGGAGGTTTGCAATGTGTAAAATGCTATCCAAGTAGAATGGAGTATGCTTCTTGAATAACTTTGACTTTTCTCCCTATGTCCCTGGTCTGCTGTGTTTCTGAAACAAATACATACATTGTCTTATCTGGCCTTCCCTGCCCCCACCTCCACTGTGTTACAGGAGCCTCCTCTGATTACAAAACTGGTTTCTCAATCTCACCAGTACAGGATGTTTCAGTCTATTCCAGCTTAGCTTAGATAACATAGATTTGAGAGTTTGTAATTCATCCTTCATTGATCAGTGTTCTTGACTGTTACACGATTGCCTGAACCCCATTCCGTTCAGTTGTAATGCCAGAGGCTTAACAACAATGAACGATTTCACACCTCAGGCCAGTTAGGCAGCTTTTGCTTCACCTTTTCTCTCTGAGGAGGTCCCTAAATCTTACTGGGCCATTCACCTCATTGAGACCCTAATGAAACCTAAGGCCTCTCTCCTTAGGAGAAAATAAACATAAAAACATATAAGCCTATACATGCACACATACAAAAGCAAAACAAACAAAAAACCAGGCACAATTTTGTAAGGATTCACAGCCCCTCTGAAACCAGGAACTGCAGGTCCGTGGTGACACATTTGATTTCTGATGTCAGCTAGATTGAGTGCTAAATGTTGATTGTATATGAAGTTTCTTAACAATGATTCTGGCTTACAGTAAATGCTCAATAAATAAGAGTTGCTTTATAGCAACACACTGTCTCTAGAAACATGGCACAGTCATAGAAAATGTTCAAGGAAAAGGCTGGGCAGCTTAAAAGAGAGATTTCAGTTTTCTAGATAGAAGAGATTTTCAACCTTGGGTGAGGCTAGTGTTGGCTCTCCCTCTGCTGGCCCGTGGTTAACACGCACCCTTTGTTTTGATTTCAATTAATGGTCCTGGAGGGAAAGCAGGGGGGGGGAGGCACACAAAGGTGGGAGATGGGGAGTTGGGGGCCATGGGTTAGTTCCGAGCCAGGGAACATACTAGCAAAGCTAATGACAGGGAAGTGCGTCTGTCCCTTTGTTTCTCTCCCTTTGCTTATTAAGCCTTAACTATTGTATTTGCTGAGTGAATCCTCCCCGGGTATCTGCTATGGGGAAGCATCCTGATAGGAGATGAGTAAGACACAGCCCGACCCACAAATGTGGGGTCTCATCTCCAGAACTTGGCCTTTACTTTCTATAGTATAGTTTCAGTTGCATGCAGAAGGCACAGGTTTACACAGGATGGGGTAATGGTTAAGACCAAGGGCTCTGAGCTCTGACTCACAGCTCTGCCCTGACGAGTGGAGCGTTGACTCACTCAGAGAGCCTCAGTTTTCTCATCTATAAAATAGGGCTAATCATAGTCCCCACCTCATAGCGTTGTTATGAAGATTAAATAGTATGTTGGGTGTGTAGTGGCGGGTCTAGTAATAAAAACAACTTAATAAATGGTAGGTATTAACACTATTTTTATTCTAACATAGGAATAGTACTTATATAGCCTTTATTTTTTCTTCCACTAAAGTCTTTAATTAAATTTATTGGGGTGACAATGGTTAGTAAAGTTCCATAGGTTTCAGGCGTACAAGTCTGTAACACATCATCTGTATGTCACACTGTGTGCTCACCACCCAGAGTCAGTTCTCCTTCCATCACCATGTATTTGACCCCTTATTCCCTCTTCTACCACCATCCCTCCCCCGTTACCCTCTGCTAACCACTAAACTGTTATCTGTGAAGCCTTTATTATTTTTAAAAGTCCACAATAGCAGTTGCTTGTTAGATGGGGTCAAACCTCTTGAAATTGCTAGCATTAGGCCGGTTTTGACCTACAAAGCCAGACAATTTTCACATGGTTCAGCCCAATAGGAGAATTGGAAAATTCAGGTTAAAAAAAAAAAAGGAATTATCCATACTACCAACCATCCAGAGATACACATTTGGGTGTATCCTTCTGACTTCTTGTACACTGTATCTGTAATAAATAATGTTGATTTGAAGTAGAAGTACAATCTTGTCAGATCAGGTTTTTTAAAAGGCAATCTGACTGGTAAAGGAGGGGTCAAAATATCCCCAAGATAATGGGTGGGCTGTACGATATTGGGGGCACTGCTAACATCCACTCTGCTGAAGGGAGATACCTGGGCATTCTGTTTTTGTAGGACTCTTTCAGCAACACTGGCCAGGCTGTCACCCCATCTGTCTGCCTCGCATTCCGCCTGTCCTTTCTCAAGGGCAGAGTGCTGAGTCAGCAGGTACCCTTGGCCCTGGCCAGTGAGGGAATATGGCCTTGACAAGTGATTTCATCAGCTCCTTAAGATGTAATGAATTGTTGCTTTAACTTCAGAATTTCCCAGCCACTTTGGGTAATCTGGCTTTCTTCCTCAGCAGAATCACTTATTAGAGTAAAACTGTGGTAGAGTCACACTCGCCATCTCTTGTTATTTTCCCAATTATTTTGCCAACATAAATAACGCCTCACTATTTTTAGAGGAGAGACATAGCTATCAGGCGGTGCACAGCCTAGCAAGGCTTTGCAATGCACATCAAGCTTCCTGGATGTACTGCAGCTCCAGTACAGGTAAGTACAAGGAGCCAGGTCCCAAAGGCTCTGCTGTTTTAGTCTCCTGGCCTGGGAGGTGGTGAAACTCTCACTAATGTAGACATAGTTTAACACCATGTGCTGTTGCTTCCCATAGGCATTCACTTTGTTCCCACCACTCCAAGTTAATGAGCATGAACACTGCTGTGTAAAGAGCACTGAGCTAGGAGACAAAAGCCCTGGTCCCTAATTCTGACTCTGATACTCGCTGAGTCGATGCCTCAGAGCAAGTGACCTATCCTCTCTGGCCCGTAGTCTCCCCCAAAAAAACCTGAGGGATTTGAGTCAGATGATCTCTAAGTTTCCTTTTATTGTTGTTTTCAAGCTCTTGTTATACTTAATGGAAATCCGTTCTCTTCTTCTTCAGTGAGTCTATGAACTAGGAAGTAGCAAGAATCCAAAGGTCCAAGAGAGAACTTGAAATTATGGGAGTTTATTTTGTTCATTAAGAACACTATTGAGAGGGCTGGCCGAGTGATGCATTGGTTAAGAGCTGGCTTGGGATGCCAGAGGGGCCCGGTTTGGATCCCACATGAGGGCCAGTGACACTGCCCTCTACCAGCTAAGATGCTGAACAACAACTCAACTGGAGCTGGGCTGCCATGAGTCGCAGGCATTGGTGTAGGCTGCAGCCACTGTTGCAGTGGGTTGCCATGGGCTACTGTATGTAGCCAGGAGCCGCAGTGAGCGGCCATCCAGAAGCCGACGACTGGTCTGCCTAGCCCAGGAAGAGCGCAATGATGGTGCCAACTTGGGCCAGTGAAGCAACGTCCTCCACAACTAGACTGAAGAACAAAAATGACAGCAACTTGTCTGTTCCCCATCCCCCAATTCCCCAATAAAAATCTTTAAAAAAAAACAACACTATTGAGATAATGAAGAGGCAAAGCTAGATTACAATGCATGTATCTGACAAAGGACATATATCCAACATATATGAATAACTCCCACATAACAATGAGCAAAAGGGCAGAGAACCCCACAGAAAAAAGCAAAGCATTTTAACTAACGTGGATATATAAGTTGATAAATGTGTGGAAAGGTACTCAACTTTATTTGTCACCAAGGAAATACAAATTAAAACCACAAAGAGATACCCCTGCCTGCGCACCAGAATAGCTAACATTAAAGAGATCGATGAAGCCAAGAGTTGAAGATGATGTGGTGTGGTTGGGACTCCACACACCACAGGTATAAAATGGTGCAACCATTTCAGAAAATGGTCTGACATTATCTATGAAAGCTGAGCCTATACACAACTTATGACCCAGTAATTTTGCTCCTTAGTTATATACTCAACAGAAATGCATACATATGTCTCTCAAAAGACTTGTGAAAGAAAGCAGCATGATTCCTAAGTAGCTGAAAGCTGGAAACCACCCAAATTTCCAACAACTGAAGAATGAATAAATAAATGTGGTATATTTATACAATGGAATTCTAAACAGCAATGAGAATGAACAAACTACCACTAAACATAACAACTTGGATGAATTTCAAAATAGAATGTTGAGCAAAAGAAACCAGACACAAAATGGTACATATTGTATTTTTCATTTACATAAAGTTCACAAATAGGCAAAACTAACCCCTGCTACTAGAAGTCAGGGTAGACATTTCCCTTGGAGGTAAGTACATAGTGACTGGAAGGGGCTACAAGAGAGCTTCTGAGATGCTCGTAATATTCTGGTTTTTTAATTTAAGTATTAATTACAGAAATTAGCCCAATTTATGAAAATTCATTGAGCTGGGCACTATGGTATGTGTAATTCTGGGGGTGTATGTGATACACCAATAAAAAGCTTTTTAAGTAAAATATAACAAGTATAAATTTCATGATATTTTTGGTGTTCTCTCCCTAATACCACCCCCAGAGGCTTTTTTTAGAAAGAAAATTATCCTAGCTTCTTTTGATCATCCCGTTCCTAAATTACCCTGTGCCGTATAACCCAGCATTCAATAATGTACTAGTTTTTCATGGTTCTGTAAGTATTTCATTTGCTTTCATCTTGCCCTGCCAATAGCATTGTGAATTCTAGAACACGGAAGCTATGACTTTGACCTTTGGACTCAGGCAGAAAGCAAAGACTATCAAACCTGCCAACCTGTTCTTCAGATCCCATTGCTTAGTGGGCCAATATCCCTATGCCCTATCATAGTCCTTATCCTGGCCTTTTCTATACTTATCCATGTGTTTATAAACGCGTTAGTTCAGCCTACCCCTGAACTGTCCATTTATAACATGTGCAGAATAACCTGCTCCCTTTTCTCCACATTGCTCTACTTTTACTGGTTCAGCTCTGCACTTGACCCATGCTGGATATTGTACGATGCCCCGGGGATGTGGACATCAGGAGACCAAGTCCCAGCTCTAGGAGCTCCCTGGATGGCCAGGGAAGACAGACGCAGAGATGGAAAATGTCTCATTGAGTCATATCATATCATATCATATCATATCATATCATATCATATCATAACATATATCTCTTTCGCTGCATTAATTGATTTCTAGGATTTTTTTCAAAATGGATCAGAAATCCACAAAAAACAAAAAGTTGATATTTTGAATATTTTATGCATTTAGTAATAACAATTTGAGCTGCTTTATATAAATGACATTATTTTATGTATAAAAATTTTCTATTGTTATTCATGCTTGAAAAACACAAAAATATAGAAAAATGTACATCTGCTTTCCTAAACTTCCTTTCTGGAAGTTTCTATCTGCAGTCAGCAGTTGGAAATATTCATTCGGATATATCCGACCATCATGGCAAAAGGGTTATGGAAATAAAGGGGAGAAGTACCCAACGCAGCCAAGGGTGGCTCAGAAGCTTCCAGTGCACAGAGTCATCCTAGAATTGCATCCTTAAGGAAAAGTAGAATTTGGCCTGGTGAAAAAGGCGAGAAACTCTGTTTAGGCAGAAGAAACAGCAGGTGCAAAAATCAGTATTATGAAACAGCAGAGCACGTGTGTGTGTGCATGAGTGTGCATGTGTGTGTGTGAGCATATGTTTATGTGTATGTGTGGTTATTACAGCCAGTTGGATAGCTCTGGATTCTAAGTGGAGGGGCAGGGAAGGTGAAAAGTGGGCAGTGACAGTATATGAAGCTAAAAAGATAGGTAGGGACTAAAGGAGGGGCCTTGAATGCTAAGCTGAAGAGCTTGGAATTGGTGACTAGAACAGGGTTTGGCAAACTAAAGCCAGGACTCAAATCTGAACCACTGCTTATTTTATCAACAAAGTTTTATTGGAACACAGTCATGCCCGCCCATTTATGTGTTGTCTATGGCTGTTGTTGCACAACAATGGCAGAACTGAGTTGTTATTTCAGAGACCATACGGTCTGGAAACCGCCTGGTAGAAAATCCTAGGAATCAAGTAAATAAAAATGAAAATATGATCTTCATTGTTAGTACTGCACCCCCAGGTTAGGCAAATTTACCACCTTACGGATATTGGCTGGGCTGACTGATTTCAGGCTTCTCCCTGTGAAGACTTATTCCTGATTATTCAGTTCTGAAAGAAGCAGTGACAGAGAGAGAGACCGAGCTCCTTCTGCAAGCACACCAATCAGAAGTCACTGCTCCGTCGCAGAGGAGGGAACGGGGTGACAGGCCAGAAGCACCACTCTAATGAAGCTCTCCTGATAGAAGCGTGGAAGGAGCGGTCCCTTCCCAACACCGCGGCCTTATTTTTCACAGCTGTCTTTCAGTGATGTACTGATGGTAGACTCTTGTGGGGTCATCTCTTTTGGGCCACTGGGACAGACTATGCACTTGCGGATAGGGGACTGAGGTCCTCACTGTCAGTAATCCTGAGAAGATGCTGAGAAGAGAAACAAGGGCCAAGAAAAGTGTCAGACTAGAGGAGGGTAAGTTTGGCCCAGAGCCTAAAGTGGGAAGATGCCTGGAGTGTTTGCGGTGGTGAAGTTTAGCTGAAGGGGTAGGTATGTGGAAGATAGGCCACCAGACAGGAAGGGAGGCCATCTGCAAAAAGACCCTAGGATGAGAATGAGCCAGTTGGGAAGAGCTATAAATTATAGCCCACCCTGAACAGCCCTTCCATTATCTCTGAAATTCAATGCGATTCTGTTCCACGGCCCAATTCCAGCTGTTTGTTAGGTGCTACATAGGGTCCTGTCCCGTGCTTCAGATAGAGTAGCAAAAGGAAAAATAATGCCAAAATCTCTGAGATCAAAATGGTAGAAAGAGTAATAGCTACTGGCAACCACTGCTCTCAGAAGAGAGGTGATCCCAGCAGCCATTAAAATCACAGGAAGCAGAATGGTGCACAATAGGAAACCTCGTGGAAGAACCCAAGGTTCGTGTCCCTGGCTATGGAAGTCACCCTGGACCTCTCAGAGATAGCCAGGAACACTTTGAGAAAGGCTACTTCCCCAAAAAAATCATGTTTGGGGACTCAAACTGTCATAATTTGGGCATGAAAGTAAATGAGGTATTGTTCTGAAGTCACAGGCCACATATGCAAAACACTAGCCCATTTGCCAGCTCATAAGAAGGAATAACTACTCAACAAACAGGACTTTTCATCGTTTTTACTGTTGTACTATCATGCTGTGTACATCTTGGCTTTCATTTACCTAAGTGGCTGATGGTTAAGTCACTGGGTCTTCAGACCTATTTGGGGATCCCCAGTCAGGCACTTGACAAGGATTTCTGGAGAGGGAAGTTTCCTGGTTCTAGGGTCCCAGGTACCAGGGTTTCTTTTTAAGGAGAGTAGGGATTTGACTTTGCAGAGAAAAAGCAGGAGCTCTCTACAAAATGTTGGTCAAGGCGGCTGGAAGTGGGGCTGTCTGGGGGGAGGTTTGGCAACAGCGATTGCACGCGAAGGCCAGAAAGCTGAGAGTCAGGAGTGGAGGAAGAAAACCAGGAAGTTTATACAAGGCGATTTTGTAGAAGATCAAACCTGATATATTTTTTGGACCTGTATAAAAAATGCAAAACAGCCATCTCTTTTAAGAACCATCTTTGAAATTGCAATAAATTCTTTTGGACAGAAACTCAGTCAAGTCCGGCATGTAATCTCCCACTGCCAAGAAGAGTAATGCCGAGTGGTATATGTTCTTCTACTACAAGAAATAAATAAATAAAGAGGGAGGTTTCTGGCCTGGGCAGATGAAAGTTAATTTGCCAAAGCTGCTTTTCAAGGCCTTGCTTTCTCACCTTGTGGTATCTCCTTTTTATCAGTCTTATGAAAAATGAATCCTTTCAGGGAGACACTCTTTGCCCCGTTCCTCCTAGTAACATATCTCCTACGAAATAGAAGTGAATGAATCTGAAATTAGAGAAAGTGGGGCTTGAACCCTAGCCCCACCAGTTATTATTAGCTATGTGGTCTTGAGCAAGTTCTTTTCTATATCTAAGCCTCAATAATCTCACCTGTAAATAGAAGTAATAGTGGTAGTGTCATCTAACTCATAAGCTTGTTTGGAGGAACAGGTGAAATTAGGCATGGTAAGTGCTGACACTATGACTTGGCATTTCATAAGTGCTCAATAAAGTGAGCTACTCTTGTCATTGGCATCATTATCTTTTTCATTGTTGTCACCCTCCACTATCTTTAGGTACATCTTTTTTTTTTAACCCCAGTGTGTTTTCCTAGCTCAGTGTAAGGACCTTAGGGACCTACAGTCATGTTTTGGGGGCCATTGTAGAGGATACATTTGAGATGGAGAAACCAAATGGGCTTTAATAGATTTTTCCCCTCTGCTATTTTATCCTGAGCAGTTCTGCTGTGTGTGTGTGTGTGTGTGTGTGTGTGTGTGTGTGTGTGTACATGCTTGGTTGTGGTATAAAATTTATTTCTTATATATTTATAGTTTAAGCATCTTTGAAACACACTGCAGTAGAGAGAATTCCTGCAGTTGGTGGTAAGCTGGATGTGATAACTCCTAGGCTCCATCCAATTATTAGTCAACAATTCCAGAATTCTCAGCACTGAGGAAGAAAAACACATTAAGCTTTTCCAAAACTGAGGGAAAGGTGTGTCACCGAGCATTGCTGAAACACACACATGAGAAACAAGACCCTCAGCCATGTAGTTATTACAAACACATTACATGATGGTGTTTATCAGCTCCAACAAGAAGTCATTGCAGAAGCAAAATTCAGAGACTCTTCCATTGTTATAACAGGGAAGTATTTCAGTGCTTAAAGTCACAAATCTAATGAATCTAAATGGCCAGACTATTAAAATTTTTAGACAGAGGAGGCTCATAATCACTAAACTTCTTATCCTCAGTTCCTTCATCTGTGTTAATAAAATTCTCGCTAGTTAGCTTAAGACTGGTCATATTTTTAACAATGTGTTGGTGCCAACTCTGGGCAATAGTGAAACACTACAATTGGAGACATGAGCGCAATCTGACCGCAGAACACTGGAACACCTCTTAAAAATTCCAAAAGAAGTTTTAAAAAGTGAATTAGGGTTTCTTCCTCTTAAAGGATGAAGTGCGGCCACTTGGCAAGAAGCTCTGTGAGCAGTATGTTATTATAAATATATTTAGCTTTTTTTGGAGTAAAGTGACTGAAACTGAAACAATCTGGTCAAATTATTAACTCTGCAACTGACCGACTCACAAAAGCAATGGCCCAACTTAACAAGAAGTTACTATTTATTGAGCACAAACTATGTACCAGGCATCACATCACGTGCTATGGGTTGGCTGAAAAATCTATCAGACCTAGTTCCTGTTATGTGAGTCTCAAGGACATATAATTTAATAGTGGAAATGCGCTGGACCCAAATGACAAAAACAGAGGGCAGGCCACGGTAAGAATTAATTATTTCTGTATCAAAAACCTTTTCAGATGTGCTGAAAGCCATAGACTCTCTCGCCAGAAAAAATGTGCATACACACACACACACACACACACACACACACACACACACACACACACAGATGCATTTGCTTGCAATTTAATTCTATGTGTGGATTTAGGGTTTTGAATACTTAAGAGAAGTTCCGTGAAAGACCTATGGAAGAGTAAAGAATAAATTCACAACAGAAGCTTTCTTATCTATCTTCCTTTCACCAAGTTACTGGCTTAACTAGTGCTCTTTGCTTCATTTCATTTTATTTTTTAATTAAATTTATTGGGGTGACATTGGTTAGTAAAATTATATAGGTTTCAAGTGTACATTTCTATAATACATCATCTATATATTGCATTGTGTGTTCACCACCCAGAGTCAGCTCTCCTTCCATCGCTATATGTTTGACCCCCTTCACCCTCTCCTACTGGCTCCCTCCATTTCCTTTTTTAAAACTACCAACTGATGCTGAAGAACACTGCATATTCCATATGTACAGATATGTAAGCTGCTCCCATATGCAGTTCTTCTCCTGTCATTCAGTGTTACGTTGACCAAGGGTCAGAGGTGTTTGCTCCAGTCTGAGCTCAGGCTGTCACAACAAAATACCATAGTCTGATTTAAACAACAGAAACTTATCTTCTCACAGTTCTGGAGGTTACTAGTCCAAGATCAATGTTCTCACCAACTGGGTTTCTGGTGAGGAGTCTCTTCCTGTCTCATAGAAGCCACCGTCGTGCTGTGTGCTCACATGAGCTCTTCATGAGCATATGGAGGGAGAGAGAGAGAGAGAGAGAGAGAGAGAGAGAGAGAGAGAGAGAGAGAGAGAGAGAGAGAAGCCTCTGATGTCCTTTCTTATAAAGACACTAACCCTATCAGATCAGAGCCCCGCCCTATGACCTCATTTAACCTTAATTACTTCCTTAGATACCCATCTCCAAATAAAACTGCACTGGGGCATTAGAGCTTCAACATCTGAATGGGCCACAAACAGGAAGTCCATAACAGCTCCCAAGTCTGATTCACACTGGCAATTACATAACTTTCTTAATAGAATGGAAATCAAGGTAAAACAAGTATGAGCTCCGTGTAATAGGCAGAATAATGTCCCCCAAAGACACCCACATCCAAATCCCCACAACCTTTAGAAATGTTAGATTAAATGACAAAGGAGAAGGGGTGGGGGAGTGGGGCGGCAGATTAGGGGAGAAGGGTAGTCAATTTGAGGGGTAAAAAGTATAACTATTGCACTGTGTTGTACAGCTGAAACTAATTTTTAAAAAATGTTTATTTCACAATGAAAAATAAATCTAAAAAAAGTGACAAAGAATTAAGGTTGCAGATGTAACTTTGTTGCTAATAACTGTCTTTAAAATCAGGAGATTATTTTGGATTATCCAGCAGACCTGATGTAATCACAGGGGTTCTTAAATGTGAAAGAGGCTGTCAGAAGTTAGAGACTCAGAAAGATGGAAGCATGAGAAAGAATTAAGCTGACTTCCGTGGGTTTAAATATGGAGGAAAGGGAGCCATAAACCAAGAAAAGTTGACAGCAAGGAAATGGATTCTGCCTTAACCTTCCAGAAAGTAACATAGCCCTACCTTAATTTTAATCCAGTTAGACCTGTGTTGGACTTCTAACCTACAGAACTGTAAGATAATAAACTTCCATTGTTTCCAGCCACTTTTTTTTGTTGATTTGTTATAACAAGAGAAAACAAGAAAATAAAAGCCCTAAGATTTTTTTCTTTTCATATACACTGGGGTAATGTTTTGGAAATACTTGATAACAAGTTCTAACAAATTGAGTCCAAGTAAACATTTACTGCCATGTTACATGTGGTACAGACCCATTTTAAAACATTGGTGGAAATAAAAAAAGAAAATGGAACAGAAGCAATATTGGAAGACCTAATGGCTGAAAATGCATTAAAAAGCTGTGGAAAGATGCTTAACCACAGATTCAAGAAACACTATAAATCCCAATCACACTATCATGATAAAATTGATAAAAATCAAAGAAAAAGAGAAAAATACCAGAAAAAAGGATGGATTTAAAATATATATTATTTTCAGCTGACTCTCACCAATAACAATAGAAACCAAAAATGATGTTTTCAAAGTGCTAGAGAAAAATACTATCAACTCAAACTCTTATATCTGAGGAAAATATCCTCCAAAAACAAAAATAAAGACACTTACAGACAAAAATGGACAGAATTTATTACCAAGAGACTAAAAGGAACACCAAGAAGAAGGGAAATGCTCCCAGATAGAAGCTCAAAGATATTGGAAGGAAAAATAATTAGCATGTATAAATCTAAGTGAATATTGACTATGTTAAATAAAAGTTATTTTGGGGGTTGAGCTATAGAATTTAAATAACTGATAACAATAACAGGTAAGTCAGAAGTAGGTAAAAGCAGTGAAAGCGTTCTGTCATCCTTGTATGGACTGGAACATGATAAAAAGCAATAATTTATATTGGACTTTAATAAGTCATGAAAGCATGTTGTGAAGCTTAGAGTAACCAACAAAAGCATATATCAGTAGTTTATTACATTCTGTAGTAAAACTCATTATGTATGCTTTGTATAAAAATTATAATATGTATAGCACAGTAAGTTACATCACAGTAAGTAAATCATAATAACATACTAATGGAAGGAAGTTTAGAACTTGAAGAAGAAGAAGAAGAAGAAGAAGAAGAAGAAGAAGAAGAAGAAGAAGAAGAAGAAGAAGAAGAAGAAGAAGAAGAGGAGGAGGAGGAAAAGGTAGGAGAAGGAGAAGGAGAAGAAGAAGACAGTAAAGAAGAGAAAAAGGAATATGGTAGAAAAAGTATTTAGATGAGATTTACTCTAAAGAGGTAAGAGGGAACATTATAAAGTGATGGAAATATCCTATATCTTGATCACAGTAGTGTTTACATAGCTATCCACATTTTTCGAACCTCATTAAACTGTATACTTATAAAGGTGAGTTTTATGGTGTGAAATAATACCTCAATAAATTGGACTTGAAAACAAAATAGTTTCTATGATCCAGTAGACTTTAAGGTAAGGAACACTATGAAAGTGAAAGAGGGCCATTTTATGAGATAAAAGTTTTACTTCACAGGAAAGATGTACTATTTATGAACAAACATGTAACTAATAATATGGCCTCAAGACACCTAAAGCAGTAGTAATGAACAGAGCTAAACAAACACACAAAAATGCAAATCCACAATCACAATGGTGGATATTAATACAGCTAGGTAATCAATAGAACAAGTGGACAAAAGCAGTACAAATATTTAAGATTTAAGAACATGGTAAATACAAACTAATTTACTTATACACAATGCTACATCCAATAATTGCATAATATACATGCTGTCAAGTATCTATGTGGACTATATACTAATATTTTTAAATAAAGCAAGTCTAAAAATCTTTCAAAGGTTGAACTCATACAGAATATATTCCAATCATGGTAGAATGAAGCTATAAATTAATAACAAAAAGATAACTAGAAAGTAACCTTATATTTGGAAACAAAAAATATTCTTTTGAATAACTCATAAGTCAAAGAAGAAATAACAATGAGAATTTTAAAATATGTTAATGATAATAAAATATATAAAAATTTCTAAGATGCAGATAAGTTGTGTTTAGAAGGTAATTTATAGTATATTAGAAAAAGGTAACAGGTTAAAAATCAGTGACTTAGAGTTAATATCAAGAAGTCCTTTTTTAAGAAAAACAGTAAATTGAATTAAAAAAAAGAAATAAGAAAGATAAGGGCAGAAATCAATGAAATAGGAAACAAGCATGCTACAGAAAGAATCAATAATGTCAAAAGTTTATTTGAAAAGCATAATAAAACTGATAAATTCCCAGCAAGAAGGGTAAGACAAAAAAGGAGAAGGTTAAATAACCAACATCATAAATGAAAAGGAGGACAAAAGTAGAAAATTTTAGAAAAGAAAAAAATGTAATAAGATTAGTGGTTGCCTCGGGTGTAAGATGGGTGATACGATTGACCAGCAAGGGGCACAGGGAAGGTTCCATATTTTGTTTGTTGTAATACTCTCCTGGGTACTCACGTTTGTCAAAGTTCATTGAATTGTATGCTTAAAAGTCATTTATTTTATTGTACATGAATTACACCTTAGTGCAAGGAAAAAAAGGAGTCACTATTAGGAAGGGAAAAACTGCAGTTATTCAAAGATGTGATTATGAATGTAAAGAAGCCAAAGAAACTACACATAAGATATTAGGATTAATAAGTTAATATAATAAGATTGCTGGATACGTGGTCCATATAACAAATCAATTGTATTTCTAATTAGCAACAACAACAAAATAAATGAAATCCAAGAGAAGATACTATTTACAATAGCAGTACAGTATACCCCATGGCTTAACTGTCAATCGAACTTACACAGTCATTGAAAAATACCCATTGAATAGTGATACTAGTTTCTAAGCAAAATTATGATAGAATTGTAATGGTGGGTGAGGTGAAATGTGATGAAAACAGAGGAGGGGTTTGGGAAGACTGTTAAATACCTATATCTAGTAACTGGAAGTAAGAACATGATGATTAAAACACATCAAGAAGTGACAATATGCATGGAGATGTCTCTAAGCACTGCATAGGGAATATAGTCAATAACATTGTAATAGCTCTGTATGGCGCCAGGTGGGCACTAGACTTATTGGGGAAATCACTTCATAAGTTATATAAATGTCTAACCACTATGCTGTACACGTGAAACTAATATAATAGTGAATGTCAACTGTAATTGAAAATTTTTTAAAGAAGTGACAATATAAGTAATTTATTTAAAGACATACAGGTAGATACAGAATAGTAATTTGATTCTTAATCTATGTACATGCATAGTTCCGACAAAAATAAAATAGCTTTAAAATGAGAAAACAGACTTTGGAATCAGGTAGCCCTGAGTTTGAAATCTGTTCCCTCCACTCTTTAGCTGTGTAACTTTGATGCCCAAGACTTAGACTTTTCATCTGTGAAATAGGAGTAATAGAACTTACTTCATAGTGTTGTCATGGAGATTGAAGTCAGTAAAAGTATAGTTGTGGGCAACAAAAGGCTTAAAACCAAAACTGATTGTAGTAAAAAAAAAAAAAAGATTGTAGGCAATTCTTCCTTCTAAGGGACAGCCAGCAAGGAGCTGGGAGACAGAGGAACGCAATTTAGGTCATCGGTGTCAAGGTCTCTATCTCGGGCAGTTCCTCTTAAAGACCCTTGGGTGGGAGGGGAGATGGAAGGGAAGAGAGAGATTCGAAATATCTCTTCTTTTACCAATGCATTTTAATGAGTTGTCATGGCCAGTTGTCATTTTATTTGGTTCTCCAGGATCTTGAACCTCTTCTTCTGTATATGTGTCCCCCTGGGAGACAAGACTAACCTACAGGGCCAGTAGTGTCACAGCAGACCCATGGTGGGGGTGTGGTGCCAGCTGGGCCATCTGCCATCCAGCAGTGGCTGAATGGGATTTCCCTCTGGTCCCCCAGACTCCCCACTTTTGCCTGACCATTTCCTGGGTCTGAGTCTCCAACAGCCTTATCAATTCTTGAGATCTTTAATTTCCCTCAAAAACCACTTCTGCTTAATTCATTCAGAATCCATTTTTGTCACCTGCAACTAAGAACACGAGTTTTTAACATGCAAAAGATGGTCTAGACTTGTTAAACTCAAGGAAGGGAAGAGGGACTGGGAATGAGTTGGGTTACTCTGAAAAAGATGGAGAAAATTTGTGTTTTTCTCCTCCTGAGGAAACATGGAAAGGGAAGAAAAAGCAGAAAGAAAAGAGAAAGAATAGCTAACCAGCAGGACAGAGTGGCTATAGGGGCATTTAAGAAAAGGATTTGGGTTACTAGCATTCAGTTTTAAGTGATTTGCACGGCTATTATTTAATTTCTGTCTCCAACAGGCCAAACAGCAAGTGAAGTCAAATTTACTGACATGGGTCTCGTGTGGGTGGAGATTTTTGGAAGAAATCAAGGAAGGAGGTGGCTCAATGTGGAAAAGAACAAAGATAGACTGTTCCATACATTGTGACAATATATAAACCAAACTCACATAGGAGCAGTAGAAGATTTAGAGATGGTTAGAAAAGCTTTAAAGTGCCCCACCCAAGTCCCCACCTTTGAAATCCTTCAGAGATTGGAAAAGATAGAGAACTCTGTTATGTCCAGAATGGGATTTAAGCCTTTTCATTTGAATCCCAGAAGACAGCCTGTCTCAGCTGATGTTTGGGTTCAAAACAAAAGCTGAACCAGAAAGAAATAAATTGAATCTTCTTCAAACATGATGTTTGAAGGATCTCCAAGAGCCTGAATTTTTTTCTCTATTTTCTGAGCCCACCTGGTGAGAGAGGCAGCGGAACTGTGTCCAGGCTCGTCCAAGTGACTCAGGGATTAGATATGAGTCTACAGTCAGAACAACATCACGAGGGATGACCTAGCAGGAGGAAAGGTCACATTTCTTAGAAAGAACTAAGAGTCAAACCCAGGGAAGTTGGGTTCAAAAAGGAAGTCCGACTCGAAGGCAAGAAACTCGGCCAGGAGCAAAGCGAGGAGCATCTAGATACCTGCAGCCCCAGAGAGAAAGATACTCGGGGTGACATGTCCTGCTGCCTGGGAGGGTTTGGTTGACCTGGAGTTCAGGTGATCTAGAGTGAAATCTCTGTCACCTATTGATGAATATTGGATGTCCCCAAGCAGGCCCTCCACGTAAGTCCACTCAGAATATGTACTATCTCCATCACTCATTGTACTTCTTCCTGCTTCTGTACAACAGGTGCTCAGCCTGGAAGACCTTCCTCTCCCAAAACCCATCTTACAAGTGGATTAATTCTGCTGTTTCTTAACTCCCTTTATCTCCATTGTTTCAGCATTCATACGCCACGTTGTTTACAGTTGTATATCAATGTGATATTTGTCAGGGAAATTGTGAAAGACTTTGAAATGGGCAGGCAATATTCTTGAGTGTCCAGTCTAATATACCCTTTTGATTATTTCTGCCTTTCACTATCTTTGAACTAGTTTATTACTCTGTATATTGTAGAAAACCGATAATACAGATGACGCCTGTCCAGAGAAATGCAAATGAGTTGTGTCCAGTGGAATGCAATTGATTATTGCCCTATGGATACTGACCAGTTTTCACCTATTAAGCAAATTTATTTCAGCATTCCTGGTTGCCTTGCAGTGGACACTTTAAAATGTTTGTTGATAGAATAAATGACATCAGCACTTAAAAATATAAGAGCTCACCACTTAAAGTCTCTGATTCTTATAAGAAGGAATTAATAGAGTATCATGCATGTTTCAGCTGCTAAGGAATGTTGTCCACACTGCCTCTGGGTCCTTCAGCCTCCATGTGTTCAACTATCCACTATTGTTCACTGCTCACTGCTCTGTAGCCTCAAATAGTGCATTCTTTTTTTTTTTTAAATTGGGTAATTGGGGGAAGGGGAACAGACAAGTTGCTGTCTTTTTGTTCTTCATTCTAGTTCTGGAGGACGTTGCCTCACTGGCCCAAGTTGGCACCATCATTGCGCTCTTCCCGGGCGAGGCAGATCAGTCGCCGGTTTCTGGATGGCTGCTCACAGCAGCTGCTGGCCGCTCACGCTGGCTGCTGGCTACACACGGTAGCCCATGGCAACCCACTGCAGCAGGGGCTGCAGCCTACGCCGTCGCCGGCGACTCACGGCAGCCCAGCTCCAGGTTGAGCTGTTGTTCAGCATCTTAGCTGTAGAGGGCAGTGTCACTGGCCCTCATATGTGGGATTCGAACTGGGCCCCTCTGGTGTCCCAAGCCAGTTCTTAACCAATGCACCACTCGGCCAGCCCTCAAATAGTGCATTCTTATTCACTGCTTCTTTTTCTCCATCTTTGAGAGACCTTGCACGGAAGGGGTCTTTGATTTGTTGATCAAAGGCAGCTGGCAAACTGGGAGAGTAATTGTTACAACAGCTACATCTCACTATGGAATACTATACAATGATTACAGAGTCCCAGAGAGGGGACAGGTTGATGCAGAGCTTATCCAAGAAGCGTAAAGGTTAAATAAAAGCCAACTGTAGAACAACATGTTAGAATGATGCTATTTTTGTTAAAACACACAAAAACCCATTGGCATATTCGTTAAATAAAATGAACACAATAATATACCAAGCTTTTGGGAGAAGGTTTGGATTATGAAAAACATTTTCCTTACAAGCCATGTGTTTCTGTAATGTTTCAATTTCATTTACAGTCATCATGTATTACTGTTATAGTAATAAAAACAAGAACTACATAGATTTAAAAGAAAAGAAGAAAAACAATTGATTCTGCAAATAAGGACCCCAAGATGCAGACCAGGGCAGTTTTCCTGGATACACAATGTAGGAAACATTAACCTTTTTAATAGAATATTATTCTCAATCAAAGTGTGAATAAAAATGAGGTCAGCAGTGTTATCATCAAACACAAAGGACAGTAAAATTTTCCTCCTAATGGCTTTTAAAATACCCTTTGATAGAAATACACTAGAGAAAAAATGGACAAAGCCCATCAATGTTTCTGTTTGCTTTTTGTTTTTTTGTTTTTGTTTTTTGGGTTTTTTTTTTTTTTTGCTATTTGATAGGTTGTTCATAGCTTACAAGGAACCTAATGACAAATAACTCTTCATATCACTTATGAATCTTGAATGCTCTAAGTTTCTAAGGTTCTAAGTTTATATAGGTATCAATATTTAATAAGCTTACTTTTCAAAGCATTTATTAAGTATCTAATAGGTGCCTGGTATTCTACTACTTTTTTTTTCACATGCCTATTCTTATTTATGTGTCAATTAGCCGTATTTAGTAGGTATTCTTTTTCTCCTTTTTTTAGATGAAAAGATAGAAGTTCAGAGTGATTAGGAAACTTGTCACAAGTTCAGTCAGTGACAGGAACAACCTGATTACCAATCACCTTGATGAGGTAAAATGGGAAATGTGTGTATAAACGAAATAGAATGCTCCAGCCATATCTAGAACAACAGTGATGAGCAAACACAAGTCTCTCATTTCCTAGAGGACTCACCTTGAACAGGTGGCCCAGAGTTTTCTAACTTTTCGGATCTAACACTTCCTGATACATTTTGGAATTAGGGTTTGCAAATAATAATAATAATAATAATAATAATAATAATAATAATATCAGAGAGTCCCTGAAGTCCACACATAGACTCCCTAGGAAGCAGTCATAGCCTCCTGGGGCTGTGAAATATCTCAGTGATCAGATGGGTAGATAGATAGCAATGAGCAGGAGAAGGAGACACCTCGCCTCAGTGAGAAAGCCCCTTGCTGCAGCTCCTACTTAGGTCAAGACCCCTTGCAGCTGCCCTCGCTTAGGGCACCAATGCCTTTCTAGCCCAGTAGGATTCCAGGCTCACACATGGCTCTAAATCAAAGGGAGGTATTGTTAGAAGCTGGGGAGAGAGAGAAACCAACCCGCTTTTCAGAACGGACACCCTGTTTCTTAGGGCCATTGTAATGAGCTCAGACAACCTTGGGAGCAAGAAGGGAGTGCGAGGCATGCCAGCTGGGAGAATGAGAGGTACTGGGGGAGAGAGGCAGGGTGGGGGTGGAGACAATTTTACCCATAAAAATAAAAACTCTCACACAGTGTAAGGAAAGGCTGACTCCTTCTTTTGGGTTAGCCCGCTTCTATCTTACTAATACACGTCTTGCTGTTCTATGCTGCATAAACTCTCTTGACTGAATTCTTTCCTTCAAGAAGACAGCGATCCAAGGTACAATGTCATTCCCGGTGACATCAGGGTCCTATGAGCTCTGATCCATGATGATCACTATAAACTCATGAAGAGTGATAGGTACTTAAGCAGAAGCAACCCGCTCCACCAGAGTGCAAATAACATGTCTTATCATTGCACTGACTTATCTAGAAGGAGTTCTCATTTCATATATTCTGTTCAGACTTTCGATTTGAAAGATATGGTCACCACTGATAGTTTCATCCCAAAACGCCAGTGAAGATGGTGTAGGCCCACGAGCTTATTTTACCTGGGAAGTCAACAAATGTGGAGTTGTGTATATTTTATACCATCACAAGGGGGCAGCAGTGGGCAAATAACGCGGCTCACGGCTCTGGGCCCCCACGGCTTGGCCGGGGCTGGGAGGAGAATGCAGCCCTCAATCCCCATGTGCTCCTCAGATTGAAAGCAATGGTAATGCAATCATTTCAGCCCGGCTCTGGAAACGATCAGAATTCATTTATTTCGCATGAAAATATACTGACTATGCACATATGCCTCCAAATCAGTCTTTTCAGGATTCAGGCTCTGCTCCTTCAAGCCTTAGTTCATCTAAACTTCACTTAGAACGAACTGTACACCAGGCACTGCACGCTCGTACTCCATCCATTGCAGAAACAGGCATTTGATATCCACACCACCTTTTTGGGGGGACCTTCCCCGGCACCCTATCTAAAATCACAACACTCCCTTCTTTTTGCAGTGTCTCGTCAACACTTGCTTTCGTGTTTTATTTTACCTTTGCCCACTTCTTAAGAGCCAAAATTTTATCCGTTCTGTTCATTGGAATATCCCCAGCTCCTAGAACAGTGCCTGGCACGTAATAAGGGCTCAAAAAATATTTGTGGAATGAATAAATATAATGTAATTGGCACATGTGTCAATGGAGTTTAGCATGTACTATCTCCATCTGAACTAGATATCGCTAAATTATTTATTCAAGTGGTTTTCCATTATCCAATATCATTTGATATTAGCATTCAGAGGGACTTGGGACATCACTTGGACCCCGCTTTCCAGCAGAGAGAATTGAAGTCAGAATAGAGGAGAGGCGTGCTCAAGGCTACATGGGTCTTGAAATGTTGAGTCAGGTTCCAAGCCAGGAGTCCTCAGCCCAGCTCACCCTGCTGCCTACCGGGCTTTTCACATCCCTTAAATATGATGCCCTGGAACAATGAACTACATATGTCCATAACCTGATCTGCATAATATTTATTTGGTAATTGGCAGAGACAAGACTTGGGCATCTGTTTCCAGGATTCCCAAACCAACACTCTCAGAGACACCCCTAGTCAGTCTCTCTGCGTGAGACCTAGTGCTTATCTCTAGCACCTCCTTTGTGTGGGGTCAGAAACATCTGGTCATTTGTTCCTCACAACAATCCTATGTATGTGCTATTATTACCCCCATCTCACTGACAAGAAAATATCATAATGGCATACATTACACCTATAGGGCACTTAGTTTGGACTCAGTATTGTTCCAAAGGTTCCACGCTTGTTAGCTCACTTAATTCCCTTAGCAACCCTTGGGGTAAGTACTGTTGTTGTTCCTGTTATAGATGTGGGTACCGAGGTCAAGAAAAGGTAAGAATTTTGTCCAAGTTCACAGTGCTAGGAAGGAACAGAGCCATGCTGTGTTTCCGTGCTGGGCTCAGCTTCCTCGCAGGAAACAGGGGCCCAGAGCTGTGGAGTGCCCTGACGCTTTCTGGCTCCACTTTTGTGTGTGGTTTTTCCTCCGCATCAGGCTGCAGGTTTCGACCAGAAAATCCTTTTGTTAGAAAGTCGTAAGTCAGAAACTCAGCGGAAACAAGGAGCTATTGGTAAAACGAAAGCTGCCCAGGCTACAAATAACATTTCCTCCCCAGGTCTTTTCTCCTTTAATTTGGTGTCATCTGGCAAGATCTTTCCAGAATGCAGCATCTGCCCACACAGAGCTCATCAACTGACCAAGTGTTGGCCTGGGCTTTCTGTGTCCACCCTTCAATCTGGTCATCCAGACCTTGGCCCTGCCAATGGGCATGGGACTTTTGGGCCTCGGCCATTTGAGTCTAAATTGGACAGCAAACAGAAGTCACCTCATAACCTCCTTGAAAGTGGTGTTTGTAGAAACAAAGCTGGTTCGTTCTGTTATCCTGTTAACTAATCTCGGCCCTGAGTCCCTTTGTAAGTCATCAGAGAACATAACGTAAAAAGATAGCCAGGAAGTAGATGTTCTGCTGGCTGGAGGTATTCTTGCTGACTGAACTTTTATACCTGGTATGAAACAAGTGAGCAGAAAAGGCTTGGCTTACTCAGCCTATGCCCTTAGTTCGTCTCTCTGAAACTGGGACATACCAGTGAATCTCAGATACCCTTTCTGGTGTCATAAAGCGATGTGATGAACTAAGGCCTCAGAGTTCAATGCACCAGAGGTGCTTCCCCATGTACTAGGTGTATGAGTCAAATAACTTGGTCTCTCTGAGCCTCAGTGTCCTCATCTGTTAAAATGGGAGTCATAATAAAGCCTTTAGCATGGGGTTGTTATAAAATCAGTCACTTAATAAATACATGCTCGATAAATGACTGCATGGTGTAAAAGGCAACAGGAAATCAGCTCTGAGTCCTGGCTCCACCACCGGCCAGCTGGCTGGCATCACATTCTCACTTTTCCTCTCGCAAGCTTGAATCCCCACTCCATAAAGTGAGGAGATTAAAGTATCATTCACTCTAGGGCCTGCAGCCACTCTGCAGTGGCTCTCCCACCAATGATGACTCCCTTCCCGAGGTACCTACACTGTTTTTCTAGCGTTCTCTGTGGAGATATGCAGAGATCACCGGGGTCTCCACTGCCCATCTCTGGGAGGAAGACAGTATTTATTGAATATCTACTACCTGCCAACCACTGATCCAGACACTGTTCTTTTGTTTCCCCACTGAAACCTCTCAGTAGCCCTTGATGTGGATACTGCTATCACTAGTTTATAAAAGAGGACACACTTAGAGAGATGACATGACTTTCCCAAAGTCACACTAACTGAGAGTAGCAAGATTCATACTTCTACTCAAGTACGCCTGTGTCCCAGCCACTCCTGTTCTTAGATGAGCTCAAGACATTGAAAAAATGAATATTTTCCTTTTATAAAGATCAGGAACCTTTGGTCTATGAGAAATTGACAGCAAGTATCACTACTAATAACAATCCACTTCTAACTCCATTGTGAACTCTCAAATGGGAAGCAAATAAAAATAATATTTCACAGCCTTTTGTGATGGACTAACTGACAACTTAACTTAGCTATATTGGTCTTACAGAGTAACAAATTATTTAGGAAGAAAACTCATGGTAAACAATTCCAAAGAGCCTTTGAAATTTTCCCCAGCTACAGTGGGTTTTAGGGTTTCCCATATTTCAGCAGATTATCCCAGCTGTAGTAACATTGGCCAGTTTCTTGCACATGGCACAAGGAAAGGCAGTACCAACTGGAGCAAAAAAACACAGAGGCCAGAATGAAGTCGTTCTTGCCTTGGTTATCTCCTGCTATAATTTTGATGATAGCTCTTCAAGAAATAACCTAAACAACTGGGAAAGAACTTGATGCCTCTCTGTTTAACATACTCTTGGCAGCAGCCAATGAGATCAATTGAACCAAATTACTGAAATGCACGTGGCTGTTGGTTAATCAGTAGAAGCATTTCCTATCTCAGGGTTTGGTCATGAGGTAGCTGGCTCACTCTACAAGGAAGAAACCTACCTGTTCTTTCCTAACAGTTAAATTCCTCTCTTAAAATCCTTCTCTAGGGTTGAACAAGTGGCTCAGTCAGTTAAGAATTCTCTCAAGAGTGCGAGCTCTGAGCAACAGGGTCACCAGTTTGATTCCCGGCCCGAGCTGAGCTGCCTCTGAGCTGCCAGCAGGTGGTAGGATGGCTCAGCTAAAAAAAAAAAAAAAATCCTTCTCTAAAAGAACACTTTAATTTAGAAAGGTCATAGGTTGAAGCCTCTGACAAAAACAGCACAGGCTGGGAGAATAGAAAACAATTTTGCCACAGTAACCACTGGCTACCAGAGCTGATGGAGAAAGCTTCTTTTTTCCCCATTCCTAAGATGTTATTTTTTCCTATTTGGGTCACTTTAGTTGTAGCAGCATGTACTGGATGATTAGACATCAAAGCCAACGTGTTTCCTTCACTGAAAGAAGCTCCCTCAACCTTGAACACACACACACACACACACACACACACACACACACATCACTGGAAAGATATGTAAGGAAAATCTTTCTGTCTAAACATGTATTTCTTGGTAGAATTTCATTTGAGAATTGATCAAAGTTTTCCCATAAGAAGTACCAGCCTAGAGACTCAAGGAGACTGGTATGAAGCCTCAAACTTTGAGGCAAGTAGATATATTGTATTGGTCAGGGGAGACCAACTGTTGTAAAAAATCAGCCCCTAAATCTCAGTGGCTTGACACAATAAAGGCTATTTCTTTTTAATGTCACATTCCAGTGAAAGTCAGCAGGTGGAGGGAGTGCTCTGTTTCATTCAAGGACCCAGGCTTTTTCATCCAGTGACTCTGCTATGATTTAGGGACTCGGACTCCTGCACCCACTGATGGCAACACCCCTGAGAGTCTCAAATTCTGTCACCAGATACCCATCCAAACAGCCAATGAAAGAAGAGAAAGCATTGAGAGTTAGGGACCAGGCTTATAAGGGGCATACAACTCTAGTGTCCACATCCCATTGACTGGAACTCAGTCACATGGCCCCACCTAACTGCAAAGGAGGCTGGGAAATGCAGTCTAGCTATGTGCTTAAGAGAAAAAGGGAAATAGGTGATGATGAACACATAGCAGCCTCTTCACTACCAAATGTATTGAGCAACTACTGCGACAGAGTGTGTGACAGGTTCTCAGGACAGGTTATTTTTTGTTGTTGTTGCTGAAGACATTTAGACGTTCTAAGCACTCCAATTAATCATAAAATCACTGCCTTTTCATATTGGGGTTAAGAAAATGTGAGTGAGGGATGAAATAAAGGTCAGGAATGAGATAAGACTGAAAAGTAGAGGGAGATCCATTTGGCAGGGAACGTTAAGATTTTATGAAGGTTTGCTTTTTTCAGTGGCATCTATAAGGTCACATTTGGGGGTGCAGTTTCCTGAAGCATGGAGAGGCAGTGTGTGAAGGCAAACATCGCAGATGGCAGTTATCAGGGGCTGGTTCTACAGAAGCCAAAGCCACTATGGATTCCAAGGAGAAAATATGGGGCCAAGAACAGAACATTTAGTCATAGGGGTTAATAGCCAGGAAAATACAGGACCAAAACATGATTGAAGGCAGTGGCCAGGTGGAGCCAGGAAATCCTGCCACAAACATTTATTTCCTCCATTCTCTGAATGATCCTTGAGCACTTTCAATATGCCAGTTTCCATGTTGGAGAATTTGGCAATGAAGAAAACTCGATCCCTGACTGCAAAGAATCCAAAATTCTCTTTGGGTGGTCGCTGTGCACGTGGTGTGGGCTTGGGCTTGTCTGACCTTAAGTTCAGGGTCAAGGGGAAAGGCAGGGCTCTTCGTAAAGAGATCTGATGAAATGGCAGCTTTGACCGCTGCTAAGGTGCCTTCATGTGCTCACAACAAAAGGCTCTCCTTCTGATGTCCCTCTCATCCTTCCCAGGAGTTCTAAGGTCACCCCACAGCCAGCCCACGTCATGGAAACACTGGATCAGGGAATTTTAGAGTCGAAAGAGGTCACATAGTCTGGCCTTTTTGTTTTTAAGCAGAAAAAGAAAATCTGTGGCATGGCAGTTCCCATCAGACTGTGTTTAGACGAGTTCCAAAGACTCACTTTCACATCAAGATCATGCCGCCTGCCCCAGTCTCTTGATGTGCAATCTACATGGCATGGAAACGATTAAAACTATTTCGCTTCACAAGCATCTATTGAACCCCTACTTATAAGGCCCACCCACTTTCCCTGATGACTGGACTTCACATGCCTTTTCATTTAAACAGTCATTCAAGTGCATTTCACTCAAGTTTCTACCCAGTGGTTTTGGTTCTCCTCCCTGCAGCTCTATGGAGTGTGTGTGATCGGATCTTTTCTCCATTTGAATATGTAATTACATTTTTACCGAACAGGCACTGCATCTGCTACAGTCTCAGCAACAAAAGAGAATACATTCAGATAGAACCATTGAGAAAAATTTAACAGGCTTCCTTATTTCCAAAGGCTTGGGTGGGGTTAAAATGAAACCATGCTGCAGTGTATTGACCAGAACTAGCCACAGAGGGGAGCCGTTACCACCTCTACCACCCAGAACAGCCAGGGGGTTGGAGTGGTTAACTCCAGGAGAGAGCCAAAGGCTGAATCTGTGGCTTCGAGTAGAATTCAACCAACACGCTTGGACCTACCTGGGAAGGGACCCAGGAAGGAAAACAGACCTCCCTCTTCAAATGCCTCCACCTCCCGTTGGCAGAACCTGATCAGAAGTCAGAAGCAAGAGAGCCCGCTGATGCAGGTGATGAACGTTAGCTTCCCAGCTCAAAAGCAGGATGGAGGGGGCGGCCGAGTGGCGCGATGGTTAAGAGCTGGCTTGGGATGCCAGAGGGCCCCGGTTCGGATCCCACATATGAGGGCCAGTGACACCACCCTCCACAGCTAAGATGCTGAACAACAGCTCAACCTGGAGCTGGGCTGCCAAGTCACCAGCGACGGCATAGGCTGCAGCCCCTGCTGCAGTGGGTTGCCATGGGCTACCGTGTGTAGCCAGCAGCCAGCATGAGCGGCCAGCAGCCAGTGTGAGCGGCCAGAAGCCGCAGTGAGCAGCTGTCCAGAAGCCGGTGACTGATCTGCCTCACCCGGGAAGAGGGCAATGATGGTGCCAACCTGGGCCAGTGAAGCAACGTCCTTCACAACTAGACTGAAGAACAAAAAGACAGCAACTTGTCTGTTCCCCTTCCCATTCCCCAGCGCTGTTCCCATCCCCCAATTCCCCAATAAAAATCTTTAAAAAAAAAAAGCAGGATGGAGAAGAGCTGGGTGCGTGCAGAGGGGCAAATGGAGCACCCCCAGCCCTCCCACCATCACCAGGCACCATGCCCCACAGCACTGACAGGGCAGTGAGGGAGAGAGAAAAGAAACAAGTGCATGCACTAATGAATTTTGCTAAGTGTATGAAGGAAAGAGCGGGCACCATGTGAGGTAATAAATAACAAGGTCTTTCTGTGGGTGTTACATTTAGGCTGAGGCCTGAATAACAAGGGGCAGCCAGCCAGGCGAGCGAGGGCCTCTGACACATTGCATCTCTTCAGATACTGGATTCTTTGAAGTGAATTTGGATTTCTATGAAATGTACAGGCGCTGTCCCTTAGGAGTTGCCCCCAGAAGTGCCCAGATAGACTGGAAAGGACAGTGGCCTGAGGGTCAGGAGGCCTGTTTCACCAGCCCTGCCTCTGGCCCTCACTTCCAGGAGATGTTGCCCAGGTCAGCAGTTCTCTCTTTGACTCCATTTTTTACCTGTAACATGAAGGTGGCAGCTTGTTGGCCTCCAAAGTCTCTTTCGGTTCTAAAATCCAGAATGGTTGTGGACTTTACTCATCTTTTAAAAGAGGCTTTTCCACATTTTTCGAAATTCCATTTTGAGCTAAGTGAATGCCCGAAAGCAAGTACATTTTCTTTGGATCTTCAGGTGAATGACATTGAACGAGATCAGTGCGGAGCACAAGCTGAACTCCATGCACAGTTCTATGGGGATTAAATAATATTCCTTGGTATTTGGCCAAAGGAAAAAGACAAAATCACAAAACTAAGAAAAGAGGCTCTAGTTATGGGCTTCGGATTTTAGGAAGAATGTGCTTTATAGGATCGGAGGGTGTCTGGGTCATCTATCTGACCTCCTTCCAAAGCTTGTGGCAGCCCTACCCCGCTTACACACTCCCGGGACAAGCACTGAGAAAGTTATGCTGTCGCTGATCAACCCTGGCTCCACTGTATGTCCTCTCACATCAACGTGAAGTCTGTCCCCAGGATGTTCCCGCAGATTCCCCATCATTCTGCTTTATGTCTTATGGAATTGGATGCCCTTAAAAAACTAATTGCCATGTTCCCTCTTCCCTCTGGACTTTCAAAAATTCCATTCCATCGTCCTGGAACACTATTCTCTTCTTCTCAAAAGAATTCCTCGCTTCTTCCTCCAAAGAGCAACAGGTCTCAGCTGAGATGTCTTTTTCATGGGGCAGCCTTCCCTCCATCTCTCTCCAAGTCAGGCTCTTCCTTGTCTTTCATGCTGTGCAGAAGTCTCTCACACACCTCTGCTTTCCTACCTGTTTCCCCCCCAACACTGACCGCTGGGAAAGTGCTCAGACCCTGCTCGCTGCTCTGTCCTGGAGCCTGGAGAAGTGGGGGGAGGGGACATTCGGAAGAACAGCATAGCCTCTGTTCCGGCTGAGTCTGAGTTACTTTTTGTGTGTCACACGTTGTAAACAATGATATATCACTAAGTTGAAAGAGCAAGCTTCTGAACAGTGTCCACTGTGAACCCGAGTTCTGTGACAGAAGGCTTATCCTCACACATAATAACACAAGGAGGAAGGCCACAGTTTTTGGGGATCTATCGTGATGGGATAGAGAAATGTTCAGAATCGCATCATAAAATCAGAATAATATAAATCAACTAGAACTTTAAAACAAAACTGTTAGGATTTGAAGAACTTGAAATCTAGAGGTCTGAGCAAATGTTAATCTATGTTTACACTGTGGGTGCTGATGGCAGATGGCTGCTAATCAGAAAAACTCGCCAATGCTGGGATCCACAGCTGTCTGCACTGACCCTTCAGTGAGGGATTTCAGGGACTACACACTGCTAGTCTAGGATTCACTCATTTATTAAAATTGTTATTTATTTATTTGTTTATTTTTTAATGAAGATATGTTTCATTATGTCAATTTTTAAATTAATTTTTATTAAATTTACTGGGTGACCTTGATGGGTAAAATTATATACATACGTTTCTAGTGTACAACTCCGTAATACATCATCTGCATTGTGTGTTCATCACCCAGGGTCAGTCCTCCTTCCATCACCATATATTTGACCCCCTTTCTCCTCTTCTACCACCCCCCTCATGTCGACCCAACTTTCATTAGGTAGTAATACAAGAATGAGAAAAATCTTCTAAAAATCAGATACTTTAGAACTAAATGTTAGATGCAATTAAGCGCTATAAAGAAGGCCATAACATTGCCTGAAATGATATGCTGAAGAATGAATTTTGCAGTGAGAAACATGTGAAAGAAGACAATGGTTTACCAAAGTCGTTACATAGCCAGGAAAGAATAATAAAAAACTTCAGGGAAAAAAAATCTGGATACTTGATTGCAAGATGCACATTGCAAAGGTACCCTTCAACTTGAGGGTTGTGGATGCCTGTGCTCCAAGAGCACATTCTCTGCTACTTTATACAGTAAGACCTTGGTTTGCGAGCATAATTTGTTCCGGAAACAAACTACTCATGTCGCAAGACATCGCTCGTTTACCACATTACAATGTATTAGAAATGTGTGCTCATGTTGTGGAACACTCGCAAACCAAGTTACTCACAATCCAAGGTTTTACTGTATTTAATTCTGTGAAAGAATCAGCTTCAGAGCTTGCTATCTTTCAATCAGATGAGCTCATTAGGAACCCATCCGTCAATCAAATGGAATTATACAGATAAGATCTGGATGATAGACACTAAAAGATTAAATTGGGGGGGCTTTTGGGGGGTAAACTATGAGTGGCTTGTACTGTCTTCTTTATATTTATATATTTTCTTAGTTCTTAAAAATTTATATTTATTGACTGTAAGTAAATAAATGAAGTGTTGCCTAATCTTAGAGCACTGAAGCCAGCAGCACTGGCAGTGTCTGGAATATTTCCTTCAAGCCAAAGCTTCGTGGCCTGACCCAGCACAGACGTGCCTGGGCGTCCTTCTTGTTGGAAAGAATCGCAACACTACCAGGGGTAGTTGGCTCCTGAGAATAAATATTCATTACACATATCATTGAATGGGGGCAGTACAAGGAGAGATGGTGGGAGGGACAGTAACCACCCCCAATATCTTTGGGCTGTTTCGAAGCTTAAGAAGCTGTGAACTGACATGAGTGACAGTCACTTTCTACACTTAAGTCCCAGAATATTTGAAAAGACATTTTTATTCCTTCAACTAGAGGCAAGATTTCATTTCTAAGTCCTTTATCTGAGACAAACCTCTGACTAAAGCTTCCACACCAATGTCCATCTCTAAGGTTAGGGTCTGAATTCTTCTTCTGTCTGAATTTCTAACAGGTATCTCTGGGCGGTTTGCCAATCTGTGAACCCAAACAGAGCTAGTTGCTAATTGTAAGAACATTGCTAGTCCTGCAGAGGGATATGGCCCTCTAGAGACTTTTAGCAATGAAGAAGAAAGATGAAAGGAAAATAAGTCCTTATGAACAGATGTGTTGGGCATATGCTTTTGTCTACGTGGCCATTTCTCAAAATGTTTCTCACCCACTCTGATCTCTACCTCCAGAGATGAGCAGCTGACCAGGCCTTGCCAACCAGAGATACTGTCACTTTCCAGCCACAGTGACTGGCTTAGGGATGGACACCTGAATTAGGCCAGGCCAATCAATTACTCTCCAGGTCTGTTGCTGAAATTCCCTAGAAAGTGATGCTCTCTTCCCTCTGGGATCATGGTCTGGGAAGATGCTACAATCCCAGAGCTGCTCTGAGGCAACATCAGGAAGAGTGAGGCAACATCAAGGAAAAGAGAGATGGGATTCAGAGCATTATTTGAGCAGTTGGTCCAGCTCCTGGAGGCCAAGTGCACCCCTTGAACTTCTCAGTTGCTGAACACAACAAATTTTCTTTATTGGTGAAACTCATTTTAGTTTATTTTGAAAGGCAGGAAGGAAAGGATTGCAAATGAAACTCCTGGACAATAGAACAGGTCTTATTCTAGGAGAGAATTCTGCTTGAACATAAAAGATTTTAAAAAGAAAAGAAAAAGCCTCTTGGGATGCAGGATAACTCGTCCTTCTAATTATCAGAATTCTGGGGCCCCACATTTGCTACCTGGTTTCACGTCTCCCTGCTAACACAGACTTCTGGTTTCTCATCTTAATAATAAGCATCACATTTTGAGCACCCGTCCATCACCAGGCGTTGTATTAGGCATTATATTTACATTATCTCTAATTTCAAGACTGGTGTTCTTATCCTTCCTTTCTAAGTGAGATAAGTGAAGTAAAGCAAGATGAAGAAACACTCGCAAAGTCTCCCCGAGGGTAACTGGCAATCCTGACACATGAATGCATCAGTGACTCGTTCTTCTCCAAATGAGTTTCCATCATGGCACGTTGCCGCTTGTCTGCCAAGATTCCCACGTAACCTTTCTTTGTAAAGTCCTCTTGAATCCTCACCTTTTTCCAGTCAACGCATCCGGTCAGGGTTGGTGAGGGTCGTACCCCTCAGTCTGGTTCTTTGTTCAGAACTCCCACCAGCTCCTTTGGCTTCTCTGACCTTGGCCACCACCCTATGCCAAAATCTATATACCAAATATTTCTTAGAACCCCCGTGTGGTTTATTTAAGTTTCCAGAACTGTCCAGATTATGGATATCAGGCACCACCTAAAAAGGAAGCTTCCCTAAACACTGTTGCTATTCTCGGTTTTGAACAGCCTTGCTAAGTCCATTTTCCCCTGCTGATTCTATTCTGCTTCCTTCCTTGCTACTGACCTACCTGGGTCACTCGATTCCTGTGCTTCTCTCTCTTTTTAGAGGGGGGGCTCTTTCTACTCACCCAGCACCAACTGTGGCTCCTCTCCAGCGGATCTGGGGGAATGCCCCCTCCTTGTTGACTCAGCCCCACAGCCCTCCCACTCCAGCCCTGCCGCACACATGGTCATTGTCCTGGGCTGGTTTCCACAGGCTCTACAAGCAGCAGCCACACAATTTCATCTGAATTCCCAGAGGAAAAATGAAGTGAGACGACTGGCAGGTGTGTCAGTCTAAACCCTCCAAGAAGCAGATGAGACAGAATTAAACATGGAGCTGGGAGAGGCTGGGAGGCTATCAGAGCATGATGAGCGTCTCAGTGAAAGGGAGTGGGAGGTGAGGTTAGGTGGAAACAGCATAGACTTCCTGCCCTCAAGTCAGCAGAGGCATCAGCGGGTCCTTGAGATGAAGGTACCCATCAGAGATGCCCGGAGCCTCCTTAGTATCTCCACCATGCTTAGTCCTTGGCAGGAGCTGCCCATGGGAGGCACAGCCTGGGCACAAACATGACAGTGGGTTGTAAAGCCCAGGTGCTGGGCCTTCAGCGGACTCTGCTCCCAGCGTTTGAGGAGCTCATGGCCCCCCTGGCAGGCCACTCTGGGCCAGACGAAAAGGTTGTCATGATAGATCCTATTCATTTATATACATGAGCATCCGGGTATATGTATGTACATATGTATGAAGCACCTACGTTGCAGGTGCTATACTAAGTATAAAACATAAGGTCAGTTTTCTATGCTGGGCTGTACAACAGATGTTTCTGGGCTGGATGGCCATTGAAATTCTCATCAGCCTCCCGAAAAAATGTGGGTTACTCCAAAGCCCCTAAGATTTGCCTCTGATTCTTTAGACTCTGTGGAGGCCAATCCCCTACTTGGGAAATTTCACTGAGGAATAGAGAAGGGCAGCTTGCATCGTGGTGCAGTGGTTTTCCAGCTCTTCCAGGTCACCCAGGAGTTCCCCAGGAAGTGACTTGGGAGCTTCCATAGCAGTCCAGTGGAAGCCAGTTTGGTGGACTCCAGACCTACCATCATCAGGTCAGCCAGAGAAGCTGTCTGTTTATTTGTTTTGTTTTGTTTTGTTTTGTTTTGTTTTGTTTTTAGCTGAGCCATCCTGCCACCTGTTGGCAATTCAGGGGCAGCTCAGCTCGGGCCGGGAATCGAACCGCTGTTGCTCAGAGCTCAAACTCTTGAGCGAGCTCTTAACCAACTGAACCACTCGACAGGCCCTAGAAGCTGTCTGTTTAATAGTTCATACCCCAGGCTCGCAAGTAGGAGCCATTTATTGAAAAAAGCAGAGCACTCACAGAACTTTAAATTCTAATTTGCAATAGAATCAGGTGGATTAGCTTCTTGTTCATCTCTATTTCTCCAAGTCCTAGCACAGCACCTCACATATAGAGGCACTTAGAAAATGTTTCTGTAATTAGTGTATGAACAAATGAGTGAACGAATGGAGTTAGCCCGTGTGCAGTCATTCTCAGAGTGGCTCTTTGAGATAGATATCGTCCCAGTTCTACTGATCACAACTTGATGTGCTCAGAGCTTTAATTACTGGTCATAGCCAAGAGCATGCCCACTGGGAGCACTGAGATTCAAATCCAGGCCACTTGAGTCCAAACCTAAGGCCTTTGTACTGAACCCCTCTGCAGAAGCCGTGTGTTCCCTTCTTGAACCCCCATCCCCAAACCCCACTCTATCTCTGCAGTATCTAACTGTAGAGTGTAAGGCTCTAACTTTTCCAGTTTTTCATTGTTCCTCTCCATGGGCCATTGGCAACAGCGACTTTCCCAGTTGTCAGCATGCTTAAAAAATAGTCTGTAACTTTGCCTATTTCTACATTCCTCAGAAGGCTTTTGAATGCTCAGAGGCTATATGCTCTCATGGTGCAGATGGATTTCAGGCCTGCGGTGAGAGAACTTGCAGCCTCATTGGTTCTCTTGTCATGAAGTTTTTTCTCTGTACTTGAGAATATGCACCATGCCCAGAACAGAATTATTAAATTATGGGCTGCTGCTGCTGATACAAGAGATTGCTTAGTGAATAGGGTGGGTTTTTTTCTGCTCTGGCTCTTGTAGGAAATAGATATTCTTGGTACTTGAAAGTTTGGATTGTGACTTTGATTTAAAATTTACATGAAGGGAAACATTGGACAATTGGACTAGCTGAGAACATTGTCAATGCTAATAATAGCTACTCTCCCCGGAGGCTAGAAGCTCTGCTAGCACTTTATGGAAAGTATTGCATTTAATCATTTAGTATCCTTAATAGTAGCTACAGTAATACTGATTTTACAAATAAGGAAACTGAGTCTCAGGTGGTAACTTGGCAAAGGACATAGAGGTGACATGTAAATCACAGTGGAGCAGAGTTAAAAACAAATGCTAGTATTACGGGCAGGATTCTGAATTACTAACACTGGTTATATTTTATACACCACAAGGGACAGGAATGTTGCTGTTGGTGTATTTTTAAAATTTTCTCGGATTAATTAGATTTCAGCTCTTAATGGCAACAAGGCTATTAGTCAATATGTCACATCATTGGATTACAAGACGGTTTTTAAAAGCTAGCCTTGCAACTCTCATTAGAATCCCGGGCCTCCTGCTCTCAGAACCCTTTTTCCATATTACAACCATCTCACTTGCTGACATGATTAAGTGTTGATACTTCCATGGTCCTCAATCCCCATGTTTGTCTCAGTCCTACTAGATCCACATGATTCTTTTACACCTTTGCAGATGTTCTTGAAAAACCTCTGTTCATGGACCATGATAACTAAAACGCAACTCTTAAAATACACTGACGGCAAAATATCTCTTCTGTGGAGTACAGTTCCTCATCAATGCTTTCTATCAAAGCCCCCAAGCCAATGGCTACTAATTTTTCCTTGAGTCACTCTTCAAAGAGCTCACTATACTCTGCCTGGTGTGTTAATATATATTTACTGTACTGTGGCACTTAATTAAGAGTTCTTAAAATTTTATTTATTTGGGGCCGGCCAAGTGGCGTGATGGGTAAGAATTGGCTTGGGATACCAGAGGGCCCTGGTTCGGATCCCACATATGAGGGCCAGTGATGCTGCCCTCCACAGCTAAGATGCTGAACAACAGCTCAACCTGGAGCTGGGCTGCCCTGAGTCACCGGCGATGGCATAGGCTGCAGCCCCTGCTGCAGTGAGTTGCCATGGGCTACCATATGTAGCCAGCAGCCAGCGTGAGCGGCCGGCAGCCGCAGTGAGCGGCCGTCCAGAGGCCGGCAACTGATCTGACTCGCCCGGGAGGAGCGTAGTGATGGTGCTGACTTGGGCCAGTGGAGCAGTGTCCTCCACAGCTGGACTGAAGGGTGAAATGGCAGCAACTTGTCTATAACTCCTTCCCCCAATTCTCCAATAAAAAAATTAAAAAAAAATTATTTATTTGTATTTCACCTTCTTTTAAGCCCATAAAGGGAATAAAGCAAAACATTCCATTAGGGATTCCTTAAATTCAGGGTACAAGAGAGACTCCTATGGAAGATAAATCCCATTAAAGATGAACTCATATTTTTAAAATTGACAAAGCACCCAAAGTTTGCAACTGTTAGAGGAAAGAGCCAGTAGACTCAATAAATTAGATAAACCATACATAAACAGCTAGTGATAATATAGTTTGAAGGGGACTTTAAAATAAGTAAGGCATGTTTTAATAGCCAAGTAAAGAAATAAGGGAATAAGATAAAGCAGGGTTTTTTAAATAAAATATCAGGTGGATTTTAAAATGAACCCTCCAAAAGTCTAGAACTGAAGGATTATAGTAGATTAACTAAAAACTCATTAAATAGTGAATTGGTCACAGTTGAAGAAAGGAAACGAAAACTGCAGAATAGATCTGAGGAACAATCAGAAAGCAGCACAAAGCGATAAGGAAATGGAAAATATGGAAGTGAAGTTAAGAGGTATGAAAGATAGAAGGACAGGGTTGAACAGATATCTAATAAGAATTCCAGTAGTTGGAAAGAGAGAACACAAGGAGAGCAATATTGAAAGAAATATTAGAATATTTTCCAAAATGAAAAAAAAAATTGAGTTCTCAAATTAAAACATAACAGCATACTTCTGAGCAGGATAATTGTAAATATATTTACTAAACACATGATATTGAAATTATATAACATCAAGGAACAATGGAAAATATTAGACTCATAAAACAAAATAAATCATCAAGTGACCTTCAGAGAAGCACAGTCATAAGTTTACATCTCCTTGGAAACAATAGACAACAGAAAATACTCAAATAATTTTTCCAAAGTTCTGAAAGGGAAGAAAACTCCCCCAATCTAGCTTTTGTTCAGGAGTGATATTAATACGTATATTCTGAAACCAAGATGTTCACTGAAAAACATAAATGGGTGTAATCCACTGTATCAGTTAGGAATGTTTTTTACCAAAATTTTAGAAAACGTAACTAACTGTAAATTATACATATAGATAATCTTTTTTCTCTGACAAGAAGCCTAGAGGTAAACAGCTATGATTCACTTATTATTCATTTATTCATTAATATAATAAATATTTAGTGGGCACCCACCACGTGTCTCCTATGTGCCTACCTACCATGTGGAGCTTACATGCTATCCTGACCACCTTATTTATAATGGAAACTAACCCCTACCTCTGCACTTCCCATGCCCCTAACTTTTTTGCATTACTTTTTTTTTTTAGGACATCTATTTCTTCCTGTATAATTATTATTTATTATGTCTATTCCTTAACATCTGCCTTTGTCTGCTAAGTTACAAGCTTGAGGATAGGAATCTTTCTCTGCTTTGTTTACTAATGAATCCCAAATTACTAGAGTGGTGCCTGGTCATAGTAAGTGCCCAGTGTGTGTGTGTGTGTGTGTGTGTGTGTTAGAGAGAGAGAGACAGAGAGAGAGACTGAGCTTAAATGAACTGTTAAGTAGATATAAAATAAGCAAATGACCAAATAAAATCTGATATGATATCAGAAGTAGTCTTTTTGAGATTCTCTTGGTGTTTTCCTTATGCCTGTCATTCATAGTGACAAGATGGTGGCTCAGGCCTAGACATTTAATACAGGGGAAAAAAAGGAAGGTGTTAGGGTAGAGTCTTCAAATTTCAACTTATGTTTCATTGGCCAGAACCGAGTCAAGTTATTATTCTATCTACAAGGGAAGTTGGGAAATCCACAATTTCACTTTTACAGCCTCTATAATGGAGGCAGCCATAGAACATGGGGTTGAGTTTGGAGCTTGAATGAGCCAAGCAATTTCAACCACATTCAGTAAGAAAGGATTTGAACCTAAGAGGAAGGAAAGGAATGTAAGAAACAATAAAAATAAAACAGAAATATATCTTAAAAAAAATAAGGCGAGAACTTTTGTTTTTTATAGCATCTCAAAGGCCATTGCTTATCTCTGCAATGCACGTTCTGAAGAAAGAGATGATAAACAAAAGAAAGGGATACTGAGGAGGGACAAGGCAGAGGAGCAGGACGCCATCTGTGACATCATGGCCTGTCTCACACAACAGCTGAGAAAGTGGTTTCTTCTCCAGCTTCTTTTCCCCCCAAACTTGAGTTCACTCCCAACAGGACCATGGCCTTTAATTACCAATAGGCAGAGGAATCCTTCCTCCCACTTATAGACAAAGTTGTTTCTTTGGTGTCAGCAGCACAGCAGTTTTAAGACAACAAGATAAGAAGGAACTAGCAGTTGAGATGGAAGACAGAAGACCATTTGGCCACAGGCTGGAGTTGACACCCTTCTCCTCTGGGCTGCCAAGAGACTGTGGCATGTGGCCTGGCCTTGTTCATAAGTGAAGACTCTGCAACTGTCAGTTGGGTTGCACTTTTAATGAATCTTTTGAAATATATTTAGAAGTATATACCCCACACTGGCCACGCCTACACATGGGGACCCAAGGATAGGACTATGTAAATGTCACAATTTTTTAACACATCCTGTAAATGTTACTTTCTTAATAGCCTCTCCCAAAAGTCTGATCTTAAAAAGAAAGGAGGTTGAAATGTCTCCTGCTAGGAGGAAAATGATGGGTTGGTGTTTGGAAGACGTGACCCAGGCTCTGCTCTAACCCCTGCTCTGTCTCTGTCCCAAAGTGCTCACCATGACTTAGTGACATGGCTTTGGTGACTTGATTCTGGCCACACCAGGGAAGGATGGAAAGAGAGGTTAGGAGGGAGAGAAGGATGCTTCCATCCAACTTAGGACAGATCTATTTGAAAGCAAGTCACATCAAGACTTAGATGAAAATGCAATGACAGGAGAAAGAAGCCCACATGAAAGCCAGACTGTGAGACAGTGGAGCCGGGATCCACTCGGGCTGCCTACGGGCATCAGTCATCCAGCCGGAGCCACAGCACACCCAGCAGCAGCAGTTTCTGTTGCCATTCCTTTGAGAAACTGGGTCTGGGTAATTTCCTAATCAGCCCTCTTTTTCTCACCAAGTCATTAAACAGGAAGATGCCCGGTAGCCTTGGACACTGGATTCTCTTTATTTAAGTGAGAGACCATCATCCTACTCTGTGGATCCCAGGTTCCTGTCATTCTATCCAGACTCAGCTCTTTGTCAAAGGCAGGGTCTGTCTGCTCCACTGCACTTTCTATTCAGGCCGAGTTTGCTGCTGTCTTCCTACTCAATCTAAAGAAGCGTTCATTCTCTTTCCAGGCACGCCCCTTCAAAGCTGGGGAAGGATGAGATATTACAGCAGAGTGCAGTGGCACAAAGGCCACGGCTCTGAAACAAGCTGCTTTAAAATCTAATTTCTGAGAGCGTCTTCATTCTCAAAGATAATTCCAACTCGTCCTGCAGTATTATTATGAGAACTAAAGACACCATATGTAATGTTCTCAGCACGGTGCCCTGTATGGGCTGGGCTCTTCTCTTTCCTGTTGCCTCACCAGCTACACACACACACACACACACACACACACACACACACACACACACATGTTCTGAATTTCCAGGTTCCATTGGGTGGACAAGTTAAGAAAGTACATTAGCTATGTTGATCCTGAGTTGCCTCCAGGTTTTATGCTGCAGAAAATGAAGTGTGGATGGAAATGTAGTTCTAAACCGTGTTAAAGACTGCCCAACCCTGTTTAACAGACTCATTTGTTTATTCATAAAGGAAAGAATAATGGACTAAGGGTCTGGGTTTATGGGCTTGCTTCTGCCAACACCACGTATTCTTTTTATTAAGAATATACTGTGCACTGGGCATCAACCAAGGACTTTACACATAGCACCACATTGAAAGGTCCCCAAAGGACGGTGGTGTCTGAACACACAGAGCCTTTCTCCAGCCCTCTTGCTCCCTCCACAAAGGAGAAAGAAAGACTTCCCTAGTGGGTGGTATTGAGAGAAAGAATTTAGCAACAGCTCCGTGCCCCACCCCCATTAGTGGCCACACATAGGCACCTGATCTTCTGTTTAATGAACTTATAGAAGAGCACTTTGCCCTTCCTGGGAGGTAAGTTGATCTTAGAAGCCCAAGTGGTTATACATTCAAGCATTTATTTCTTCAGTTCACACTTAGTGGTAATAAAACTGAGGTTTTAATCCCCATCTGTGTAATTCTTGCAGCTGTCTTTCAAGGGCTTCCAGACACATTGGAGAAGACAGGGTTATTTAAGGGTCCTCTTAAGCTCCAACAACAGGGATTTCCATTCCCATTTTAATACATGAAGAATCTGAAGCTCAGTGAAGTTAAGTAACTTGCCCAGGGCTATCAAGCTAGCAGGTTACAAAAGTGAAATTGAACCCAGATCCTTTCGCTGCAAAGCCTGTGCCCCCCACATGCTATGCTGCCATCCCAGAAAGCAAATGTTCCATCCTTGAATTAACTCAAACCACCAACTTTCTTTTCACAGCATAACCTAGGAAGCTAATTTCCCTTTCTTGCTGTCAGCAAAATCAAGAAGTTGGACTAAACACCAAGAAAGTTCCTCCCAGAGCAAAGATTTTTCTTCTGTCCACATCGGCTCTCCCTCTAGATCTTCAGTGCTATGAGTCCACAGGCTTTACACTTTTGAAAGCACAGGAAATTGTTTCCTAAAACAAAGTTTCACTTATCACTTTAATGAAAAGTATAAACTTATGAATTTATAGGCTAATCATTTAAAAAAATAAAAGCAGAGTTGGTCTGGCAAAAATGGCAGCTGAGAACGTGTAGTCAAATGCTTCTGGTCATTGCCACCAACTCATGAGACTTTGAGACACCTCAGCACAAATCTAGAGCACCCGAAAACCCAACCAGAAATTCACTCAAGTATCAGAATTAGCATGAGCTTTGGGGCAGAAGGCTTGAGTTTGAGTCTCAGCCACTGTGTTTTTGAGCTGCGTGCTCTGAATAAGTCATGTAACATTCCTACGCTTCAATGGTCACCTGTGAATTGGGAATCTTAACTACCTTCATGGTAGATGTAATGCAAATTGTTTTGGAAAATGTAAAACACTGTACCAATGTTAGTCATCAGTATCCATGAGGTGGTATTCTTTTCTCATTAATAAGACCATAGCTTCCAATGAAAATTACCAAGGAATGCTATCTTAGAGATACTATCTGAGAAACGCAGAGACGTTTGGTGGAAAATCAGCAACTTAGGCAAAACAGGGTTTCAGACAAGTGGAACTGAAGAGGCTGATCCCTGGAGTGATGCTGACACAGTATCTTCCTGGGGTTGAGCTATCAGCAGGGCAGGGATAGACCTTCCAAGCCCCACAACTTCTCAACAGCTCCCTAAAATGCTAACACTCTCCACACAATTGGGTAATCCTCGAACATGTGTTTTCAATGTCATGGACCTTTGTGCTATAATTTAAAAATTTTGTTTGCAGAAAAAAGCTCAATTTAAAGATGGAATTTGGGGATATCAGTCACTTCTCTTTCTTCTACTGCCTTTAGAAGACTGGACATAGTTTTCCGAAAGAAGTTCCGAATGCCTTTTAGAAAGTGTGTGCCCCCTTTACGACACAACCTTCTCACAGAGAAGTGATCACTTCCTCCTTCTCTGTTTCTATGGCAACTTGTATTCTTGCATCTAAAATTGATTCTCATTATTCACAGGGGTTATTTTCTATAAAGTCAACACAAACTCTGTTTTGGTTACTACCGAACAATTGGTCTTAGTGGAAATAAAATGTTCTGTTCCTGCAAGCCTCTGGTCGTGATGTTTTTGTCAACTGATCAGTACATAACCTTGTTTTATGTATGGTTCTGTTTAAAGATAACATCTAATATATTTTATTGATTCAGTAACACTGAACTCATGGCCAACAGCACTGTAACTCATACTTGAACAAAGCTTATCTAACATATGTATTTTCTCCAAAAGGCACATCACAGCCTGTGCTCTTGTACTTAGGAACAATAGAATACATGCCAGCACTATGCTTGAGGGCCATTCTAAACAGCAAAATCACCACAAAAAGCACCAAAATACAAAAATCATGGCACTAAACAGACCCTGGAAAGGACCTTTGCTTACAGTGTGAGCGCTGAAATAAGAAAGCAGAGCAACCACCGTTCCAGCTCAGCTGGCCATGTAGGATGGATGACTCCAATTGTTCACCATTCGGTGCATATCTGCAATTTATCTGGAAAGCGCCATGATTTGGAGGTTACAAATAAGTTTTCACAAGTAGACACATTTGCAAATATGGAATCCACAAATAATGAAGCTCGACTGTATATCTCTACAGTAGAGCTGTTGTAAATTAAATAACCCCAACAAGGCAAAATGCCTAAATCTTCAATTATGACTATTTTGAAGATACTTTTTATGCACCTGTAGTTCTAGCCCAAACTTGCTCCCAAGTGCTAGGCTCATGTTCCCATATGCTGATTACAAAGGCAACACAAGCTCAACAAATCTGACTCTGAACTCACTTGCCTTGTCTTTTCTCCTTTTATTTTGCAATTCGATCTCTTCTTTCTAGGAATCCTCAGTGACCATCACTGTAGAGATACTGAGGGAGATTTAAGGGAGATTATCAAAGCATTTTCCTCAATAATACAGCTCTCCTGCTTAAAAGAATTTGTTACTTCCTGCCAAGAGAATGAATTTTCTCCTTCATAATAGTTAATATTCTTTGAGTGCTGACTTAGAGACAGGTACTCTTCTGAGCACCTTTTTTCTATTTTTTAATTTAATCCTATCAAGAACCCTATGAAGTAGGTACAACTATTATTTCCGTTTTACAGATGGAAAAGCTGAGTTATGGAGAGTAGAAGTACATTGCCCAGTCTTACAGCAAGTAAATGCTAGAGCTTGGATTTGAACCCAGGTACTCTGAATCCAAAAATGAGTTATTAGCCACTCTATTATACTGCCTCAAACTTGTAAAATGTTAGCTATTTTGACAGTCATCAAAAAAGCATTCGATGAAGGGCCGGCCGAGTGGCTCAGTTGGTGAAGAGCTTGCTCAAGAGTGAGAGCTCTGAGCAACAGGTTCGCCGGTTTGATTCCAGGCCTGAGCTGAAATGCCGCTGAGCTGCCAACAGGTGGCAGGATGGCTCAGCTAAAAAAAACAAAAAGTATTCAATGACTTTGTATGTCATGCAAATAATAATAATAATAATAATAATAATAATAATAATAATAATAATAATAAAAGCTCCTGGACAGAAATTTAGGTTCCTTCCTGTTCTCATGGCAATTTTTTCCCCTGATTTAGCTTCCTTTACTCTTTTCATGAGTGTAACATTTCCAGTGCTGAGGATTTACTCTTTTCTCCAATATACTTTTATCTTCTTGCCTTTGTACTTTTAGATATACAGTCCCTTCCACCTAGAATGCTTACTCCTGCAATGCACAGGTTCTAATCCTACTCATCTGTGTGAACAACAAATCATAACATAATTAGCAGAAGAGCCTAACACAACAGTCACTAAACAGCCTGTTTAGTGGAAAAGGGCATAGAGAGCTTTCTGATGGGGATCAAGTCTCAAAGCAGGAAGCATCACAGCACACTCCTAGTTGGAGGGGCACCATCTCACTCCCCACAAGGATGCCAATGCTGCACATGATGCAAGGTTCTGCCATTCTCATTGGTGCTGGTTGAAGTCAATGCTCCCCCATCCTTCTGACTGTTATTGGACCCAGGAAGAATGACTGCCTGTTAAGGAATGCAAACATACAAAGTAACACCAGTGTATTCTTGAGTGTTTTCTGCAAGACTGGTTAGTTAGGAATCAAGTCTTGTCTATTCTTACGTATTTGAACAATAGTAGGACCCAGGCATCCCAGAACCCTGCTTTCTCTACCACCATCTTCACTGTTCCTTCATCTGGGTGATGGTTTTTCTGAAATTGTCAGGAAGCCCACGACCTCATATCCACTTCCCCGCAAAGTATTTTAAAGATAATTTTAAATGCACTTGATTTTCCAATAGGACTTTCTGTCCCCAAATATACCATCTCACAGAAACCTCATGTCAACCCTAAGCATGAGAATCATATCTCTATTTCACAATAAGGAAGCACAGGCTTGAGGAGGCAAAAACACACTCAAGTCCACATAGGTAAATGGCAGAGCCAGGAATTTTACCCATTACATTAAACAAGCACATTTAAGTGCCTTTTAGGTCTTAGGTACAGTTCTAGAATACTGAAAATCCAATGAGGGCAAAGTCAGACAACCCCTTTGCTATCATGGATAAAATAAATATTAATCAAATAATCACAAAATCCAATGCTTAGTTGCCAGATTTGAGAAGTGAAGACGAGGGGAGCAGTGCTGCATAATGCGCACTTGAAACTCAACTCGTCAGAAAGCTTCCTTCCTGAGGATGAGTTGCTTCTGCTGCAATCTGAACAATGATTTGGGGCTAACTGGGGAAAGAACAGGAGTGGTGATAGTAGCAATAGAAGTGTACAGATTTGAGAGATCTTTAAGAGACAAAATCATAAGACTTGTTGAGTGAGGATTGTCAAGAATGACTCTAGCTTTCTGATTAACCTGGAAAGACTCTGTTGTCTTTCACTGAGAGCAAGACAGTGGAAGGGGTTTAGGTTGGAAGACAGAAGGGAAATCGTGAGTTTGGCTTTGGACATGGTGAGCGTAAGATGTCTTTGAATCACCCTAGTGGAAAGGTTGAGTAGAGAGTTGGAAGGGTAGCCTTGACTGACATAAATGTGAAAGTCACCAGCATACAGATGATCAAGTGGAAGCCATGAAGATAAAGAAGTTGTTTTAGGAGGAACTAAGCAGATCATCTAAGAAAATAATCCAAGTGAGACTGTAGTTGTAAAGTATTCTTTGGATTTAGTAGCTTAGAGGCAATTGGTGACTTTTAGCAAGAGCCCTTCTAGGGGATGATGATGGCCCAAGCCAGAGTAAGATGATCAGGAAATTGAAATGGTGACTATAGATGACCGGTTTGAGAAGTGTACCTGAGAAGGAAAGGTAGCAGTAGGGCCTTACCTGGAGGTGATGACCCATAACAATGGCCGTGATCCTGATCACTTTATTTCTTCACCCCTCTTAAAGCAATGAAGGCAGTCTTCTCTTTTGTATTGGTTGATTTTTCTCTTTCTTCCAGCTACTCAGTATTAAACTGGTCCTTCATCATTTTGAGTAACCAAACAATTGGGTTTAAGCCATAATCTGACACATGGTAGAACCTCAAATATTACTTGTTAAATGAGAGAAGGAAAGAAGGAAGGAAGGAAGGAAGGAAGGAAGGAAGGAAGGAAAGAAGGAAGGAAGGAAGGAAGGAAGGAAGGAAGGAAGGAAGGAAAGAGGGAAAGGAGGGGAGGGGAGGGAGATTTAAGATCTATGTACATGAATTTCTTTACTCTACAGAAAATGGTGAGACAGTTGATTGTCAAAAAGAAACATCCAAGCAACTAACGGCATAAAATGATGAAATCGCACTCCCTTCACAATAGTTTCCTCTCCCTAGTGAGAAAAAAAAAATCAGGGCTGGCCGAGTGGCTCAGTTGGTTAAGAGCTTGCTCAAGAGTGCGAGCTCTGAGCAACAGCAGTTCAATTCCTGGCCCGAGCTGAGCTGCCGCTGAGCTGCCAACAGGTGGCAGGATGGCTCAGGTAAAAAAAAAAATCCCCATACTATTGTTTTTATGGATAGATATTTTTATGCTCATGCCATATAAATTTTGCAAAATCAATTTGGGGCGGACCAGCATTTTAAAAGTTATTTAAGGCAGTCAGAAAGAATTTTGCATCAAAGCCAAGCTCTAAGCTCTTGCAAAGGTCCTAAGGTAATTTGTGTTTCTTACTGAGATATACCACTATGGTAAGCATCCTAGAGGGCTTGGTTTCTGCACGTAATGACCCTTCTCTTCTCCTGCAGGCTTTTTCCTGAGCACTTGTCTCTTGATCCCATTTGAGTAACAGATCATCATCTGTGTTTGGGGAAAGCTGGCTCACACTGAGAGATCTTACTGGCGTGTGCTTGGCTGGTGTTAAACACTTGCGCCCTTTATTTCATTGTTTTAAGAAATATGAGTCTTTGCACACGAACAATAGCACATAGCAGCCAAGTTTTATGTTTTTGGCTCTGTCACTCTGAGCCCAAACCTCATAGCTTTGTTTATGCAGAGCTTATTAAAACCTTCTCATGTTACTGTGTTGATTTAGATAAAAACATAAATTATATTCCTTGTGTTTCAACAACACTTAAATCAGGAAAACTGTCCCATGGACAGAATTGTAGTCACTGTTTGGCCAGGCCATTTGGGACAGGTTAAAATTATTTTAGGATGTTTCAGTGTCTAATTTCTGGGGAAGAAATATTAGTCAGACTTCTTGTCCCAGAAACTTTGTAAGAACTGATGCATTCGGGCTAAAATACCTTTAGGAGACTGATTGACTAAGTTGTCAATACATAGCTGGTCATTTACTGATTGCCTGAGAAAAATACAATGAAAATTATCTATCTCATAGTTTTTGCATTAAGCTAATTGGTATGCAATAGGAAGGCACTCAGGGAGGAGATTCCAAAGGAACCAACAAGCTCACCTGGGAGTCTCCAAATTAAACATTCTGCCTCTGACTGCCTTACACTCTTAATTCCTAAACTGCTGATCTCGCTCCTTCACCCCTTATGTCCACTCTTAGTTTCAGGCTTTCAAACCCCCTCTTCTTCAGTCTTGATTTTCATTTTTCCTATTAAATCAGCAACGTTCAGTGGATTCGTGGCTCTGTCAACTTCTGGTCACTCTGGGAAAATGCCAGAACTCACCCTCAAGCCCCTGAATATCCACCTCACCTTCCCGTCCACATCCTGGGCCCACGTCTGTCCAAACCAGAGTCAATGACCATCCCACCAGCCTCTCTGAAAACCCTACCAACACCTTGATCGCCCATTCCTTCTAGAGTGCCTATTGTCAAGTAAATGTATATATTCAAGTTAAATACTATTTACTATGAGGCTCTTGCATAAAATTTAAAAACCAAAAATTCAACTTTTTAATAATAATAATAATAATAAGATGAAGAGGTGGAGGAAGAGGAAGACGATGACAATGATGATGGCGAGTAGCTAGCATACTCTGTGTGTTGTGGACACCTGCAGAAACAGGACACCCCAACGCAAGTTTTGGTTCAGATGTCAAGACTAATGATGCCACTCAGAAACCAAGATGCTATGAAAAGGCATATGACTTACATAATGAAAATGTCTAGGGAAAGCAGAGCAAGGTTCCCAAGCTGCTCTGGAAAATGGCTCAGAGAAAGCAAGGAAAGGAGACTGGCTAGAGGTTTTGCTGTGGTTAGGGAGTGGGGCTGGGTGAGGATCTCAAGGGTTTGTGTACTTTGAATCTCCCACCAGTTCCAAAGGAGGGACTGCCTTGGTTTTCTTATCTTGCCCAGATGTGGGGCAGAAGGAGAATATGTAGGGGTGAAGCTTAAACACTATCAACAGTCACATGTTAAAAATGGATTCAGACTCTTTCTTACACTGTGACGGGCCCTGTGCTAAGGACTTTATGTGTCATTTTGTTGGCTTCTTTCCTCAACACTGTGAAGCAGCTGATTAGCCCCATTTCACAGATGAGGAAGTTAGTGCTCAGAGATGGGCAGATGCTTCCCAAGGCCAAAGAGCTGGATAGTGTAGAGCCAGAACTTTGACCTATGTCTGTCTAGTGACAAAGTCAATGCCTTGACTTTGGTTTTGACCAGACAGCTAGGGTAGCCTAATTCAGCCTGACAATTGGCAGGGTGATGAAATTCACAACTGGCACTTTCAAGCCATCAATTTATGTCCTTGTCAGTATACACACTGGGTGTAGAAATCATGTTTTCAGTAATGAACTTGGTGGGGCACTTGGACAGACAAATCACATGGCAAAGCAGAAAGATCACAGGCATTGAAATCAGAAAGATCTTGGATTGAACCCTGCCTTCCTCATTTGGGGAGTTCAAGAAAGTTATCCTCTCTGATCCTTACTGTCCTTATCCATGAAATGGGGGCAATAATACTTACCTTGAAAGTTTCTGTTGTCCTTTGCCTGTGGCCTTTGTTGAATAGGAGCTTTGAGAGTAGACTCTATGCCGCATATGCCTACACATCCATGTAGCATTTCCTACTTCCAGATTAATGTTTACTGGCCAAATACTAGAAAAAAATGGCATTGGGTAGGCACAAAAAGATACATAGAAGCTCTTCAAGAGCTCTCAGGGAGCTATGATTTATGATCCTGCTGCTAAGGGGACCCTGAAAACTATCTTTCCTAATCTGTTCTAATCCAGTTATGAAAGAAAATCAGGAAAGACTTTCAGTTCCAAATGATTTCTTCTCCCTCTCATTTGATAACAGCTCCTCAAGACAGATTTTTTTTTGAGGTTTCCTCAATTTAATTTTAAAAGAATGCTGCATTTTTTATTAATTTCATATCAAAAATAGATGGAAGTTCTAGGGAGAAACTTACTGTCAATGTCTGGAAATGAAGGTGGTTTCTCTTCAAATGAAATATACTCTGTGGTGTGTCTCTACTTTGGAAGGCTTATTTCCATTTTCTTTAGGCCTTTCCATGTTTACAACATGGGCCAATTTAGTTGGGTTTTCAGAGATTGAAACTGCAAAATACTGAGGAGAGATGACTCAGAGAGCCACTCTGATGGGGTGGAGAGAGCTTAGACAGCCTGAGTGTGAAACCGGTCACAGGAATATGGGTGAGTTCTCACTCCTCTCTGAACCTCTGTAAAATGGAAATGACATTCTCTCACGCCTATGGAAGCTGTGAGGATTAAGAGGAATACAGAGGGAGAGATGTTTAGCCAATTGCCTGGCACATAACAAGTGGTTTAAAGCATGTCTCTTGCAATTGCAAGTGACAGAAATCTAAGTCAGACCAAGTTATTATAATAAAAGGTGGAGTTGATTTGGTATGGCTTTCATAACCAAGCATCATTCCAAGGGTGGGTTCTCTGGATGGCTTCAATCCAGTCTTAACTGATGAAGTCAGTAGTCAAGGGAGGAGGCCAAGGCTGTTCGTTCCTCTTCTCCATCCTTCAGCTCTACTTGCCTCTTCTGGGCTTTTTTCAACACAAGTTCTCTTCACAGGTCTGATAAGATGGCCACACAGAGCTCTGGAATCACAGCTTCCCAACTGACTAATGGTACTAGAAGTAGGACTTCTCTTTCCTAACGCCTATATATGAATCACAGTAAAGATGCCGATTGGCCCTGATTGACTTATATGTCCATCTCTGAACCAATCACTGTGGCCAGAGGAATATGGTGCTCTGATTGGCATGAGATAGATCAACGTCTGTCTCATGTAGAGGGCAGGGTACCTAGACCATAGAGTAGAGAAGAGTGACTACCAAAAGGAAGAGACATTTTACCTGCAAATAAGGATGAAGACACAGCAGACAAAAACCATAGAACACAATTCGCTTCCCTAAATACCGTATTTGCCGGCGTATAAGACGACTGGGCGTATAAGACGACCCCCTAACATTTCCACTCAAAATACAGAGTTTGTTATATACTCGCCGTATAAGACTACCCCCTCTTCCGCACACCTTCCACACACCAAATAAAAGGTAAAACAATATCAGATTTGATTTCAACATTTATATTTATATTCAAATGCTTATGACATGCAGGAAAACTGTCACAAGGCTGTATGTAATCAAACATATACATAAATCGCGATTCGCGATTTTGCGCTATCATACTGGGTGTATGGTCGGCTGTGTGCGATTTTACGAGTGTGGTAAAATCGCATAACAGCAAAATCGCATAACAGCCGAGCATACACCCAGCAGTGCTGCTGATGCCTGAACGGTATGTGGAATGAAGTGGGCGGGCATCGGGAGGCCACTATGGCACGGGGCAAGCACTATGGGCAGTCTATCTGAAGTGTACCTGGCGTATAAGACGACCCCCCACTCGGAGGCATATTTTTCAGGGCCAAAAAATCATCTTATACGCTGGCAAATACGGTAGGTGAATGAAGCCACCAATTGAGGAAGTTTCCCTTTACTTTCCCTATTCCCTAGGAGACTTCTAACCCCATCTGGTGGAGTGAGTTCAACCAAATGCATAGAGCATAGGCCAGTACCCACAAACCAGACATAATATCCAATACAAGATTTGCTGGTATATATCATCTTGCAATTTTCTAAACAGCTAAATACAATTTCTTCAGTGAATTGGATAAATGAAAGAGCAGGTTGCATTTAGCCAGAGACATGATAGGGTGGTTATTGTTTAAAATATTTGAAAAGTAGTGACATGTAATAGTCTTGGCCTGCAATCTTATGGAAATTCACGTAATAGTCCTCTTCCTCTCATAAGCAATTTCCTTCCTGACAGGCTTAAGGGTATGAGTGATTGCATCCCTGCTGTCTTTTTGAGGAAGGATCTGAGTGAAAAGTGTCTTGGAACCAGTACTGTAATCTTAAATCCAGTCTCAAATGCAAACCTTTACAAAGAAAAATAATAATTATAATGCTCCTTAACCTACAAGTCAGAGCAGGGATGGAAGTATAATTGCAGCTGAGTGGACAAAGGGATTATTAAATTTATTATGACTAACTTTCAAGAAGTTGTACAGCCAATCAGGAAAGCAATGGGAGACTTTGAGCCCCAAGATGGGTGGTTTGGTCTTCCCTGGCAGATAATGGCTGATGCTAATGGAAAAACAGCATCTGGGAATGACGAGTGGAGTTCCAGAGAGCTTGGTTAGCACTCAACTTTTTACAGCGGGTCTGGGATGCAAATAAAAATGAGTGACACTGGAGTGTGTCACTCAGGAGCACGCACACACACACATGTTATGTAGGAGGGGGACACTGTGCCAACAGAAGGGATCATGCACCCCACTATCTGGGATACACATGCAGATGGAATCCTGAGACCAGTCCCCCAAAGAAACGTCAGGACAGGGGGGAGGGAGTGTGCGTCCCATGTTCATAGTTTTTTCATCAATGACAAGTCACAGATTAATTTTCTCATGATGCTTTTATACCCCAGCAGCTCTTTGGCACAAAGAGCTTCACTGAAATGGAAAAATGGAGCTGAGGAAACCAGCCCAGTCTGTTAGTGATGACTGACGATTTAGAAGAGATTTTGTGTTGCCCAGGTTGTAATTGAAGAAAAAGCAAAAGGCGGAGAGAGCATCATTTAGGGCCTAAATTCCCTTTGGCAAGTGAGCACCGAACAAACAGATTGAGCGAGACATGTTTAAAGTTCTCAAATAATTTAAATACATAAAATAACATAATAGTAATGATTCGGCACCTAGGAAAAGTGCTTGTACCTGGCAGGTAGTTTGTAATGTTCATTACAAACATGAGAAGAGCATCAATCTCTTTTGTATCATCCAATGTCCCAGAATCACAAAATAGTTTCAGGTTTAAACTAATTGGCCTTTAACAGCATCCTTATGGGTGCTGAAAAGGGGTTACAGCATCCTTTCCTCTTCCTAGTTGAGGAGTCTGAGATATGGAGAAGTGATTTAAAGCTAACACCCAATAAATCCTAAATAAGATGGAGAGAAAACATCTCAAATTTCCTGCTTTCTCTCCAGAGAATATTCCCATTTTCTCACTGTTTCAATCAGCTTGCTGTTTGAAGACATTCCCTGTACAAGAACCTTGCTTTTCAAACAGTGACATGGAGCAGACTTGTCTCTTGGGCCATTTAGGATGGTGCTAAGAGAAATTTCCTTCCTCCTTTCTCATAAAGCTAAATTTCTCCCTATGTCTTTTTTGGAGATTGTTGCATCCCTGATAAAAGCTCCTACTAAACTGGCAATTTAGAGTGGATTCCTGGCTCAGCCAGATACTCTGGACAAATGTCAGAGCTCATCAGCCTGGTCCAAGAACATCTTGTCCTCCTCCACACCCTGGATCTGGGTTGTCCCAACATGGAGAATGGTGCCAAACAGACATGACCCAAAGGAGAGAGCCACATGCTCCTAGAAGATCTGCAAAAGGTGTGGCCTTGGTCCCCACCTGCTCAACCTCACCTTCTGCAAAGAGAATTGAAGTAAACTCGTACCATGGCTGAAATCATGCCCTGAGCATGCCAGCTCACCAAGGACCCCAGACGTCTCCAGATTCACAGGGAGAGCATTTCTAGGAAGCGGCGGGTAATTCCATCATAGAATTGGTTTCCTTGGGTTGCATGTTTTGTGACATTAAACACGTCACACTCCCTCATGTGTATTTGAGACGGATTGGACATCCAGATTCAATGAAAGATACCAAACTATAATTTAAAATGGAAGCAGTCAATGTGTTTAGCTCTTGACAGAAATTGTCAGTAAGAAAAGGAGTCAGAGGTGGAAATGGGGGGTCCTTCTTTATTGTTACAGCAACACTAAACTAATTGCCTCTAGTGATTTTCTTGATTATGGCTAGTGCAATGGTTGAGCAGTTGGTCTCATGCCAAATAAGTGTTCCATCTTGGAAATTTAAGAAACTCTAGACACAAAAGACATTTAAAAAGTCTTCTGATTCAAATACATATCAGCTGCATGAGCTTGGGCAAATGGATTCAGATTCTGGGTTAGTTCATCTGAAACATGATCTTTCAGATTGCCTAGGTTTGTTTGAGGATTAAGTGAATTTAGGTTGGTATAGAGCTTAACACAGTGCTTGGCACATACAAAGTTTCTAGGAGGAGCTGATTGCATTTCTCTTCCATATGCAACTGAATTCCTTTCCCTCTGACCTGGTCTGGGAAGAGATACGTGCCTGATAATACTCCTCTTGTGCTGTGTGATGAAGTCAGCCCTCTCTGGGGTTTTATTTCTTCATAATGAGAAGATGGACTCAGGAAATCGCTGAGATTTCTGTGGATGGTGCTACTTTTTTTCATTTTCCCCAGAGAAGACATTCTCCATGGCAAGGTCATCAGTAGTTTCTGTCCCTCCCAGTTCAATTCTTGGCCCTCCACATGTGAGGTAGGACCACTCCTGTGGCCATGATGCTGCCTCTTGTCTAAAAGGCACAAAAGGGACCATGCTGGCATCTCTTCACTATATGACCACAGAGGAACTCCTCCTGAAACTGAGAAAGGGATCCTGAACTTTAGCTTCCACTTCAATGATTTGAGTCCAAGGAAACCCAGGAATAAGGAAGAAGCTGTATTGCTATCAAAGTAAGTGCAGAAAGCCACCACCCATTATTTCATTTTTATTTTGTGACAAGCATTTACTCTCTATAGACTGACTGTCTGGGACCATAGGCCAGAACTGCAACCTTCCAACTGTGCAACTTTGAGCAAGTTACCTCACCCCTCTGTGCTATAGTGTCCAAATCTGTGAAATAGATATTATAAAGAGAACTTGCCTCATAGGGTTGTCATCAAGATGAAAAATATTATAGAAGTAAAATGCTTTCTGTAGTGCCTGGCGTATGATAAACGTGTTCACTCTTGTGTTTGCTATTCTTTTTGGTTTTATTGTTCTGTGCCAGAGTCTCTGCTGTTGACTAGCCAATAAATATCACATAGCTACAGCCCCTCCTCTTAAGAAACTTGCAGCATCACAAGACAGACAGACCTGTGCTTGGCTTACTTCAATATGTAATCAGTCTGCCGGTCAGTTCTAGAGTTCTTACCATGTGCCAAGCACTGTGCTGGGTGTTTGGGACCCAAAGATAGGCATGTCATGTTTCCTGACTCTATAGGGTCAAAGTAGTTATGGGGAGGCCCATGTGGAGTTGGGCTGCCTTGATTTGAATCTAAAGTGACAGTTGCCAACTATGTGTGTGACCTTGAACAAGTTTCTTACTCTCTGAAACCTTCAGTTTTCCCATCTGCAATATGAAGAGGCCAATGGTATTGACTTTGAGCTTTGGGTGAGATACTACGTGTTAAGCCCTGGCACAAGACACAACCCAAGTTGACCCAAGCGGCTCCTGAGGGCACCTACAGCAAAGGGTGGCAATGTCATGAAGGCAGCAGACCCCAGGTGTCATGGGAGCACAGAGGAGGGACATCCAACTCAGACAGGGATGGGAGGAGGTGCCAATGAGGCTTTCTGGAGGAAGGGGTTCTTGGGGTGACTTGAAGAACAAACCAGGGCTGACTGGTTTGGCATTGGAGAACATTCCAAGTAGAGAAATAGCGAGACTCAGGAAACGTAGTACAGACAGAGTTCTCTGCAGAGTTTTCTCCCCATGAGGTTACCTGCAGGCTAAAACAGCTCTCTTGCCTAGTTCAAGTCAAAGGAAGTTGAATCTTGAAGTTTAAAAACTTGATCTTGAGTTACTTCCCCATGCAGAGCCAGTCTAGCTCCAACCGCAGAGCTAAATCCCCTAGATTTGTTTGTCACTGGAACTTAGAGAGAAGGAAGGCCTGTCCCTGGACTGTCATCATCCCTTGCCACTTGCATTCGAAATGAAGTTTGACATAGAATAGAGACCTAGCTTGGCATAGTTGGTTTTGAGTGGTTCAAAGTTGAGCTAGACCATATCTCTCTGGGCTGATCCTCAGAAGAACAAAATTAGCATAGCCAGGACACACAGCTTGAGGAAGGTCAGCACATCCCCCGCCTAACAAGTCAGCAGAGTGGGGAATTTAGCAGCCTCTCCCCAGGCCCAGGACAATCATAAGAACAGGCTGCAATACAGAAATCATTTTGAAGACATCCACTGCAAGGCGAGAGGCGACTGTAAAAAATGCCTAGGACACCTCTGAAAACAGAAAATAAGTTTTCTGCAACAAACGACCCCAGGAAACAAAGTCAAACCCCAGACTTCAGCCTCAGCAGCTCTAAACTAGAAGTCACGTATCGGGAGAGCACTCGGGGTTGTCAGTGGGGATACAAGCTTATGTCCCTCAAGGGCTCATCAGACAAATTCAAGAAAACACAGAGAGGAAGATAAAACGAATGATCAGAGCAGGATGCTCTTTGGCTGCCCTTTTCTCAGCTTTAAGGATGCCTGTCTTTAGATAAAAAGATGAGATTTGCATCCACACAAGAGTTTTGTTTTGTTTTGTTTGTTTGTCTGTTTGACCACTGCTCTGTACGTCCTCTCACTGGTTCCTTGTTAAGTTCAGCTGTAGGTTTTGTGGTGGCCCAGGAAACCCAAACGTGGCAGCTGCTGTCCTTGGAAGTAGCTCAATACGGATGAAAACCATCAGTCTCTATCATACATGAATTTAAAGAGAAAAATGTTAGGACGTGCTTCAATTTCACCCCAAGGTTTGTCTCTACCATGGTGGATTCTTGCTAGCTTCTCATCTTCTATCTAACTTGTAAGTGGCCCATTTACCCCAGACTCAGTCCTGGGCACTCTTTTCTACTTTCTTTCCCTTCTTTCCCAATCTGCCTTTAGAATAACAAACTTCCTGCTTCCTGAATCTGTTCTTTCTCTTTTTCCTCCACCCCAACACTTCCTATCCCCATGACTCCATCAGCAGATGCTCTCACATCACACACTGTTTCTCCTGTCACGACTGGCTGTATTGCTAACTCTCCCCCTTTCCTATCCTTTTATACAATCCTATATCACAAATGGAATGATGTGGAGAGGAAAGAAAACATTCCAGGCCAAGGCCAAGGTGTGACTGAAGGTGAGAACCAGCTGACTTTGGGGAGGGATGGAGGTTGGAATGAGAGGTGATCCCACCAGGGATTTATTTGTTGGACTGGAGTCAAAGGTTGGTGTTTGGGGAACAGTGAGTAGGAAAGGAAGGCTGTGGTCAAACGGTGGTGGATGTGAAATAACAGGCTGAGTTTACGTTTCTAACCTGAAAGAAATAAGGGGCTTCTGAAGGCTTTTCACCAGATGACCGTGCGTTACACTGGGCAAATGGGAGAGGAGTCGAACGGTGCCCTGGCATAAATTTCATGACGCTGGAATAAAAGAAACTGGTACCAGAACAAGCATGAGGTGAAAGGACCAAGAAAGAGTGGCAGTCGCCATGCAATGTAAGGAAGGGTAGTCATGCTCTGATTCCGTGTCAACGGTCATGGCTTATATGTTACGTAATGTGATAAGCTCCTTACATATGTCCTCGCACATAACCTCACTAACCCTCACAATAGCCATGTGAGTTAAATACTATTACCCTCCATTTAATAGATCAGAGATTTGAAGATTTAAGAAATTGGCCAAAGGTCCACAACTGGTGAGGAATGGAACTGAGGTTCAAGTCCATACTTACTCTACAGCACTTGGAAAACTTACAGAAAATCCCTGCAGGCCCCTTAATAGGAGGACCTGGCCCTTAGGGGTTCCCCACAGCCCTAATTTAGACAGGCTCTTCTTCTTCTATCTGTTCAAACAGAAATACTCGTATTTCCTTGCTGAGCCTCCCATCTGCAATTTCACATTAACATGTTCCTAATTTCCACATCCCCTTGTTTTGAATTCCAACCTCGATCTCTCATTAGTTTTCAATTTTCAAGTGACCACAGAGCCTCCTTTGCCAAGGCCTCCTCTGCCTTTTGCACTTTGGTTGTTGTGATTTACTGTTTGGGGCCTCCAGCTGATGGTGAGAGGAGAAGTAACCTGTCATCTTGAAGGAGTCCATTAAAAGCCAGTTTTGAGCCAAATGCACTATGTCCCTCCCATGATGCTCTCTCTCCCTCACACCTGCATCCACTTTCTCATCCTGTCTGATAGTGTTTGTTTTTTAGGCGTTCCCCTGTCCTCCCCTCCATCCATCTTGATCCAGTCCAGCGGCTGGCCCTCCAGCATGGCTTTCCACACCTCACCCTCAACAGCTCTCTTACTTTGCTCTGCTTCTCTGAACTCTGGAATTCACAATCCCTTGTTGGCCATGAATGTCTAAACTCGCCACTTCTTTCAAGCCCAGCTGTCACTCTTTCTTCTCACACCTGGATCTGCACCATTTCTTCCCCATTGCCTCTTGTGACTTATTGATATTTCATGTGTTGTCACTCAATGATGTTGACAGAATGATGGTCCCCACCCTCAGATGTCCACAACCTAATCCCCAATACCTGTGAATATATTACCTTATATGGTAAAAAGGACTTTGCAGGTATGATTAAATTAAAGAATTTGGGGTGAAAAGATTAGCCTGGATTTTCTGAGGAGGCCCAGTGTTATCACAAGGGTCCATACAAATGGCAGAAGAGAAAGTGAGAGTGATGCAATGTGAGGACCCCAACCACTACTGCTGGCTTTGAATCTGGAGAACAGGGGTCATACGCCATGACAGGCAGACAGCTTCTCGAAGCTAGAAAAGGCAGACAATGGATTCTCCTCCAGTGCCTCCAGTATGGACTGTAGTCCTGATGACACCTTGACTTGTAGCCCAGTGAGACCTATGTCAGACTCCTACATCAGAGAACTGTAGAATAAGAAAGTTGGGTTGTTGAAGCCACAAAATTTGTATTAATTTGTCACAGCAGCTATAGAAAACCAGTACACTCCTTCAGTAAGTCTTTTCAGAAATACAAAAATGGACCAATTAACTAAAATCATGCCCCAGAAAGGAGAACTTGGGGGTCGTTTCTGATTAACTGAAGGTTGACCAAAAAACCCTTTTTGCCAGAAGACTTTCAAGAAATATTCCTGAAATACTGTTTCTCCAGCTCAGTGAGCTGAGTGTAACTCTACATTCTTGGTACTCGGTACAGTCCATGAGCTGGCAGCACCCGGGAATGTACTAGGAAATTACAAAATAATAAGGGGCCTAATGACTCAGAACCTGCATTTTAATAAGACCTACAAATGATTCAAATGCACACTAAACTTTGAGATGTACTGCTCTCCACAGTGACAAATTATACTAAAATAATTACATTGATTGCTTTCTTGCAGTCAGTCAGCACCTGTTTACATTGGCAGCAGAATTCCTCAAGTCAGGAGCTGGACAGCAACGTGAAGCTCATCTCATCTGAGGACTTTCGAACAAGGTCACCAGAAGAACTTAATCTGAAAAGACACCCTCTCAGAAGTCCAGTATATAAAGGAGTTGAAAGAGGAGCTTCTCAGTGAAGGGGAAGGCTGTGGGTTCCCAGGATCTAACTGCCCCCATCCCTCTATCACCAGCCCCAGAGTTACCTCCGAGGCATCTCTTTGGAACCTTAAGGTTTCCACCTTACAATTTGAAAAACACAGATTTTTAAGCTAAATCCTCCTTGATATGTGTAGGAAAACCAAGACAAGAAGAGATGGGAGGAGAGGAGAGGAGAGGAGAGGAGAGGAGAGGAAAGCAGAGGGGAGGGGGGAGGGGAGAGGAAGGGAGGGGTAGAGGAGGGGAGGGGAGGGAAAAGAAGAGAACAGAAGGGAAGAGAAGAGAAGACAAGAGAAGAGAAAAGAGATTTATTTAGGGTCATAGGCACAATAATGAAGTGACAAAGGTGGGCCTAGAAGCTTCTCAGCAAGATAGATTTGTTAATAAGCACACCATATTTGGGCCGGCTGAGTGGCGCGTTGGTTAAGAGCTGACTTGGGACGCCAGAGGGCCCCGGTTTGGATCCCACATATGAGGGCCAGTGACACTGCCCTCCACAGTTAAGATGCTGAACAACAGCTCAACCTGGAGCTAGGCTGCCATGAGTCTCCGGCGACGGGGTAGGCTGCAGTGAAGCTGCAGTGGGCTGCTATAAGCTACTGTGAGTGGCTAGCAGCCGGCGTGAGTGGCCGGCAGCCAGCGCCAGCTGCCAAGAGCCACCATGAGTGGCCATCCAGGGCCCAGCAACCGATCTGCTGCACCCGGGAAGAGCGCAATGATAATACCAGCATGGGCCAGTGACGCGATGTCCTCCACAACTAGACTGAAGAACAAAAGGACAGCAACTTGTCTGTTCCCCTTCCCCCGATTCCCCAGCACTGCTCCCCTCCCCCACTTCCCCAATAAAAAATCTTTAAAAAAATAAAATAAAATAAAAACATAAGCACACCATCTTTCACACAACCACATGCATGTTTTCTCTTTCAAATCAGTCCCTCCAGGGAGCTGAACACTCTGGTTGAGGAATGACCCTGCCGTCTGTCAGCACTTGGAATGCTTCTGGGGCTGCTTTCCTTAAAGTTCCACCACTTCTGCTGAGTTGGCTCATCAACAGAAGAGCTTGAAACTTGGCAGAGGGAAGAGAACTCTTTCATCTTTGCAAATAATTAAAATCAGTCACAGCTAAATCTGGTGACTTCATGAATGATTACTTGGGGCCACACACTCTACTCTTTCAAATATCAAGTATGACCAAAGTCTCCGGACCCTGATTGATATGTGATGAGTGCACTGACAGGAGGAAGGGAGCTTTTACTGAGTACCTGCTGTCCGCCATGATTCCCTAGGACATGTTCACATACTGCATCTCATTGGACCTTGACAGAAGCCCAGTGCGGTAGGCTCTATTTCCATTACTGTTGTGATGATTGTCCATTTCAGAAGTGAAGAAACTGAGGCCAAAGATCACATGTGCAATGAAGGATGAGGATAGGTATTCTTGGCTCCAAAGTCCCAGTCCTTCTTATTAAACCTTACTTCTCTGATAGGCTTGTTGGAAAACAAATAAATCTATTGTTTCAAGGAAGTAGAAGGCCTTAGGTCTTCTTAAGACCCTTTATTAAGAGCGAGTGTCACTTTGCTGTACTCATTCTACTATCAGTAAGGTTTTACATGTCTGCCTCCCCAGCTGTGGGCAAATTTTTACATCTTCAGGGCTTAGCAGAGTAATCAGCAGTACTCAGTAAAGGTGAAGTGAATAAGTTAATAGTAGTAATAATAATTATAGGCAATGGTTATTGCAAGTTCACCATATACCAGGCACTTCTCACTTCATCTTTCCTGGTCTTAGTCTCCTGATTTATAAAATGGATGGATGGATGAATAGATGGATGAATGGATGAATACTTGCATGGATGGTTGGATGCTCAGATAGGGGAAAATATATCTTAATCTCTAGAATATTTTTTCTACCAAAATATTGAATCTGGTTGCCATTTTCCTCCTTTGTATAATTGCAAACACAACCAGAAAAGTAAAGAAGATGAAAATACTATTTGGATTGTCTTGATTCAGCCATTCTGAGGAGAAAGTACTTTAAAAATACAGTTAGGAGGAGGTTTCATGAAGAATAACAACTGAATTGCTGGAATCTCTTATTGTATATGCATGCTTCACTTTTAGGGCTTTTATTATTATTTTTAAATTCAATTTTTCAGTTTTTTTAAGTTTACTGTTTAGCTAACTGTTCCTCACAACAGCTCTAAGCAAGTAGATTACAAGGATAATAATTTATTCTTCCATTTATTTCTACTATCAAGCATAGAATCTGACATATATTGTTTCAATAAATATCAAATTAATGAATGAATGAGTGAGTGAATGAATGAATGAGTGAACTTGATTATTACCAGAACACATTTGAACATTGAGAACTTACGAATTTGTCTTCTAAAAAGTGCTAATAAAACCTTGCTGTCCTAAAGTCCCTGTCCTTGTCACCCTGAGGGATGCAAGGTGAATGCAACACTTTTGAGACAGACATAGCTTCATCATGGCTGCATGCAGGGAAACTGTGAGGAATCAGTTCACTGAGTGAATAGGTCAGTTTATGCAACAAATATCTATTGACCACCAACTACATGCCAATGAGTTGTGGCTACTTTATGAAGAGCCTGGGTACCATGCTAAGGATTTTAGACACTGTGCCAGGAGCCCTGTGTAGTCATTGAAGGGCTTTGCATACAAGGTCAGAAAATTAAGTGTGTGAACTTGTTCCAATGATGTTGCTAACATTTTTGATATCAGAGGGATTACTCATTATGAATCTGTACCAGCTGGACAAACAGTTAACCAAGTTTACTATTTGGAAGTGGTGAAAAAGCTGCATGAAAAAGTTAGATGACCTGAACTTTTTGCCAAAAATTCATGGCTCTTGCATCATAGCAATGTACCAGCTCACACAGCACTGTCTGTGAGGGAGTTTTTAGCCAGTAAACAAATAACTGTACTGGAACACCCTCCCACCTCATTTAATCTGGCCCCCAGTAACTTCTTTCTTTACCCGAAGATAAAGGAAATATTGAAAGGAAGACATTTTGATGACATTCAGGACATCAAGGATAATATAATGTAAGCTCTGATGGCCATTCCAGAAAAAGAGTTCCAAAATTGCTCTGAAGGGTGGACTAGGTGCTGGCATTGGTGCATAGCTTCCTAGGGGGAATACTTCAAAGGTGATCATAGTGATATTCAGCAATGAGATATGTAGCACTTTTTCTAGGATGAGTTTGAGAACTTAATTGTCAGATCTCATAAGGGGATGAAATTGGAGGTGAGCTGCAAAAAGGAAAGGAGAGAAGATATTGCTATCAAATTAAGAAGTAGCTAGACATTTTCTCCCATAAATGCTTAGCTATGTTTGTCTCTGCTAAGATCTGCTTTATCTTTTAAATCTCAAAGATAAGAACTTTGTGTGACATTACTGCATGGGGATGGAGAACATGAATCCTGAGGTCAAAAAGACCTGCTTCCGAGTCCTGGCTGTGCCGCTCATTAAGCGTGTGATCTTGTGCAAGTAAGAATCTCTATGCGCCTCAGTTTCACATCTGCAAAATGGGAGAAATAATAATAGCACTTGTACAGAATTACAGTGAGAATTAAGTGAAGTAATAAATGTGAACCACTTAGTCTAGGCATGGTGCACAGTAACCACTCAATGTACCAGATCCTGAGAGCATGGCAGACACTGGGGTGGATGGGGCTACCCTAATTTAAGGATGTTGAAGCATCATATATTCAATGAGCTTTATGAAGCCTCTACTAGGTACCAGGCACTAATCTAAGGACTGGGGCCACAGCAGTGATGAAAAAGAACAGGAAAAAAAGTTTCACCTTCAGGGAGCTTCCATTCTAGTAACACTGCTTAGTCCTCATAATATGCCTCAGTTTCTTCATCTGTGAGATAGTAATAAAAGCTGAAATTCCCTCACAGGGTTATAAGGGTATTTGATTATTAAATACGAAGTGCTTCAAAGAGCAGTTGCACAGAATAGGGCCTATATAAAGACTTGCTATTAAAATAATAGCCATTATTATTATTATTATTATTATTATTATTATTATTATTATTATTATCTCCTTTTTGTAGCTCCAGTACCAGTTTTAGAGCTAACTATAGAGATTATTATTTCTTTTACAAAGAGATTGAGCAGTTTTATTAAAATCACAAAACTAATAAAGGCAGAGCCAGAGCTCAAACAAAATAGGTCTTCAAAATTGAAACTCTTAACTGCTACAAACATTCCCCAGATCCCTCTCCAACCACAGTCGAGGAACATTTATTTCATATATGCTGACTAGTATAAACAATTATATCATATGCTTCCTTTCCCAAAGTCATTTAAGCTCTTAATAAATGGGTCTTCCTGATTTTTCAGTGATAAATGAGAGAACTAGCAGTATTTTGGGAAGTTCTACTCCATGGCTGACCTCATTAGCCGTGTTTATAGACCAGGCAGGGAGGACTATGTTACGTCCTGTAAAACAAGGAACACAGACGTTATAGGATAGGGCAGCTTGCTTTGATTACCCATTTTGGACCATGGAAGCCTATACAGTAGTGATTTTATTAAGTGTTTTAATACAAACCAGTGAGACAACTTTGGAGTTCTAAAATGCAGACAGGGATTTTTTTTAAGTAACTTTTTAAAGTCTGCAAATTTGTTGTTCTTTCTTTCTCCCAGAAATGAATATTCTAGACATTTTCTCTAAAAACAATTTGAAATCCTCTTTAATCTACAGATTAGCACCTTGTCAGAAATCACATTCTTTCTCTGATAAAACAGGCAAAATAAGACGATCATCAATATTGTGTGTAGCAGAGCTTCTCAAAGACCTAAGTTCAAAGTTAGAGCTGAAAACTTCAGGGCGAATATATGCCAAGTATATGAGAGGAAAGTTGAAAGATAAAGAAGAAAAAAATGGATTAATAAAATCTATGCCAGGGCAGGAAATCAACCTAAATGAGAGAATTAGCAATGTTTTTGAAATTTATTTAAGCCTTTTGATTTTCTGTTTGGGTTGAATTCCAGTGGCTTTGAATTTTTTCAAAACCATCTAAAGATATTTCTTCCAGAAGGAGGAAGATTGGAATGAATACAGAAATTCAGTGAGATCCACTAATTAGTTCAGCTCCTAAAGTTTTTGTTTAAGTGTCTGCATTCTGTTGGTGAATGAAACTTTCCTCTTGCTTAGAATATATCTGAAAAGCTTATGAAAACACTAGGTTCCCTGACCATAGCTGAACCCTACTGAATTAGAAGCCTGGGTGCAGGGGTCGGGGTGAAAGAGGAGCTCATATTTTCTTTTACATATTATTTATGTATTTATTTATTTATTAAATTTACTGGAGGGTGACAGTGATTAGTAAAATTATATAGGTTTCAAGTGTACAATTCTTTAATACATCATCTATATATCATATTGTATGTTTATTACCCAGAGTCAGTTTTCCTTCCATCACCATATATTTCACCCCCTTTTCCCTGCTCTACCACCCCACTTCCCCCTTACACTCTGGTAACCACTAACTATTGTCTGTGTCTATAAGTTTTTCTTTCTTTCTTTCTTTCTTGGTCTTGTTCCTTTGTTGCTTTCAGTTCTATATCCCACATTTGAGTGAAGTCATATGGTTCTTGACTTTTTCATCTGACTTATTTTGCTTAGCATAATCATCTCAAGATCCATCCATGTTGTCACAAATGGCAGTATTTCATCTTTTCTTATGGTTGAGTAGCATTCCATTGTATATATACCACATCTTCTATATCCAATCATCTATTGAAGGACAATTTGGTTGTTTACATGCCTTGGCTACCATAAGTAATGCTGCAATGACATATATCTTTACAGATAAACATTTTCAGATTTTTTGGGTAGATATTCAGGAGAGGGATTGCTAGGTCATGTGGTAATTCTACTCTTAATTTTTTGAGGAACTTCCATACTGTTTTCCATAGCAGATGCACCAATTTGCATTTCTACCAACAGTGAAACTAGACTGCTAGCTGTCACTATATACTAAAATTAACTCAAAATAAACCAAAGACGTAAACATAAGACCTGAAACAATAAACAGCATAAAAGAAAGCATAGGTACTAAACTTATAGACTGTGGGTTCAAAGAAGATTTTATGAATTTGACTTCAAAGGCAAGGAAAGTAAAAGCAAATGGGAGTATTCATTTATTTAGAAGCAATACTTTAACAAACTAAAAAGCTCCTACAGTGGCGCATTGGTTAGGAGTTGGCTTAGGACGCCAGTTCTGAGCAGCAGGTCCCCAGTTCGGATCCCACATATGAGGGCCAGGGACACTGTGCCCTCTACAGCTAAGATGGTGAACAACAGCTTGACCTGGAGCTGGGCTGCCACGGGTCGTCGGAGACAGCGTAGGCTGCAGTGGGGCTGGCGGGAAGCGGACGTGGGCTTTTGTGAGCTGCCGTGAGCCACTGGGAGTGGCTGTCCTATGGCCAGTGAGTGACTGCCTCACCCGGGAAGAGCGCAATTGATAATATTAACATGGGCCAGTGAAGCGACGTCCTCCACAACTAGACTGAAGAACCGGGGGACAGCAGCTTGTCTGTTTTCTTTCCCCGATTCCCCAGCACTGTTCTCCTCCCCCAATTCCCCAATGTAATCTTTAAAAATAATATAAATTAAATAAATAAATAAATAAAAAGCTTCTATACAGCAAAAGAAACCATCAACAAAACAAAGGCAACCAACCAAATGGGAGAAGAAATTTGTAAACAATGCCTCCAATAAGGGCTAATATCCAAACTATATAAAGAACTCATACAACTCAACAACAAAAAAACCAAACAATCCAGGTAAAAAATGGGTAGAGGACATGAACAGACACGTCTCCCAAGAAGACATACAAACTGTCAACAAATATATGTAAAAATGCTCAACTTCACTAGCTGTTAGGGAAATGCAAATCAAAACCACAATGAGATATCACCTCACACCTGTTAGAATGGTTATTATCAACACAACAAATAATAACAAGTGTTGAAGAGGTTGTGGAGAAAGAGAACTCTCATATACTGTGGTGGGAATATAAATCGGTACAGGAGCCCGTATTGTCAATAAGACCGTGGGCAACTCTGAAGCAGGCCAAGACACTCTGCTCCAAACTTTTTGGCCCATTTTGTGGATAAGAAAACTGAGACCAGAAAAAGGAAGTAACTCACTCTTGAGTTTTTTTTTATGGTAAAATATACATAACATAAAATTTACTTTTTAAATGTGCAGTTCAGTGACAGTAAGTACATTCATATTGTTGTACAGCCATCACCACCAACCATCTCCTGAACTTTTCATCTTTGGAAACTGATCCTCCACACTCATTTATCAGTGACTCCCCATTGTCTGCTCCCCTGACCCCACAGTCAGTAATGATTACTCTACTTTCTGTCTCTGTGAATGTGACTATTCTAAGAGCCATGTATAAGTGAAATCGTACAATATTTATCCTTTTCTGCTGGACTTCTTTCACTTAGCAATCTTCAAATCCATCCATGTTGAAGTATATATCCAATTTTCATTCCTTTCTAAAGCTGAATAATGTTCCATTATATGTATATACCACATGTTTTATCCAGTCATTCATTGATGGACATTAAATTTTTGTTTTCAACCATCTTGGACCAAGGACATGATATTTCACTTAGAAATCTTTGTTCTCCCATCCCCATCATAGGGCTGCTAGATTTAAAAAATAAAAATATAGACTGCCCGGTTGAATTTCTGGTTAAAAAATACATTTTTAATATAAGTATGCCATATGCAATATTTGGAACATATTTATAGTAAAAAAATTACTCATTGTTCATCTGACATTCAAACTTAACAGTGTGTCTTGTATTTTATCTGGCAGTCCTATGGCCCACATTCAGTAAAAGCAAAAGTAAGGTGATCCCTGTCTACTTGGAACCTTGAGTTACCAGAATTCTTTGAAGATTTTCTTAATCAAGATTCATATAAGCAAGCAATGATTATATACTTTTCGGGTTCAAGAGTATGGTCTGATATGTTGCACCCCTTCCTCAATCCTGCAACTACCATCTGTTTTCTAGATAAAGAAACTGAGGCTTACACATGGGGATTTCCTAAACTCATACAGGTGGTATAAATCAGAGGTCTGGCTCAAATCCGAGACTCCCAGGTTTCAAGTCCGGTCTCTCTTCTTTTTTTTTTTCATTTTCCACTTTAAGTATAGAAATAAGATAGGTTGTGGAAGAATAGCTACCCTCATTCAATACTGGAAAGGATGAAAAATGACAAAACTCTTAGAGAGGGGACTTGGGCAATACTTAACAAAACAACCTATACATAAAGCATTTATCCATCAACTCAGCAATCCCTCATGTAGGAGTTTACCCCAAATATGCACTTCCAACAGTACAAAAATACATATGCATGTGGTTATTTGTTGCTTTATTTATAATTAAAAATATTGGATATAAAATACCTAGGAATAAATTTAATGAAAGAAGTAAAAGACCTGTACTCAGAAAATTATAAGACACTGAAGAGAGAAATTAAAGAAGATACAAATAAATGGAAACACCTACCGTGCTTATGGATAGGAAGAATTAACATAGTTAAAATGTCCATACTGCCTAAAGCAATATATAGATTCAATGCAATTCCTACCAAACTACCAAGTGCATTTTTCACAGAAATAGAAAATACAATCCTAAAATTTATATGGAACCATTAAAACCCCCAAATAGCCACAGCAATCCTGATAAATAAGAACAAAGTCGGGGGTATCACGCTACCCAACATCAAATCATATTATAAGGCTACAGTAATCAAAACAATATGGTACTGGCATAAAAATAGACACATAGATCAATGGAACAGAATAGAGAGCCCAGAAATAAACACATTCATATATGGTCAGTTAATCTATGACAACGAAAGCAAGAATTTACACTGGGGTAAAGATAATCTATTTAATAAATGGTGCTGGGAAAATTGGACTGACACATGCAAAAAACTGAAATTGGACCATCTACTTACACCATATACAAGAACAAATTCAGAATGGATTAAAGACTTAAATGTACGACCTGAAACCATAAAACTCCTAGAAGAAAATATAGAGAGTAAATTTGCAGACATTACTCTGAGAAATATTTTTACTGATACATCCCCATGGGCAAGGGAACTAAAAGAAAAAATGAACATATAGGATTACATAAAACTTAAAAGTTTTTCACAGCAAAGGAAATCATCAATAAAACAAAAAGGAAGCCTACTGAATGGGAGAAGATATTTGTCAACGATATATCTGATAAGGGGTTAATATCCAAAATTTAAAAACACTCATGCAACTCAACACCAAAAAAACAATCAACCCAATTAAAAAATGGGCAAAGGATATGAAGAGATGTTTCTCTAAAGAGGACATACAGATGGCCAACAGGCATATGAACAAATGTTCAACCGCACTGATCATTAGGGAAATGCAAATAAAAACCACAATGAGATACCACCTCACTCAGGTCAGAATGGCTGTCATAAATAAATTAACAAACAACAAGTGCTGGCGAAGTTGTGGAGAAAAGGGAACCCTGGTGCACTGTTGGTGGGATTGCAGATTGGTGCAGCCATTATGGAAATCAGTATGGAGGTATCTCAAAAAACTGGAAATGAAACTATCTTATGACCCAGCAATTCCACTCTTAGGTATTTATCCAGAAAAACCCAAGATGCTAATTCAAAAAAATATATGCATCCCTTTGGTCATTGCAGCGCTATTTACAATAGTCAAGACTTGGAAACAGTCGAAATGCCCATCGGTAGATGACTGGATTAAGAAACTGTGGTACATTTACACAATGGAGTATTACTCAGNGAGAACATTATGTTAAGTGAAATAAGTCAGTCAGAGAAAGACAACTACCATATGATCTCACTTATATGTGGAATCTAAAGAACTGAATAAATGAGAAATGTAAACAGAAATCGTCTCAGAGACACAGAGGAAAAACTGATGGTTGCTAGTTGGGAGGGGGTGGGGATGAAGGAGAAGGGGAAGGGACGAGACAACATAAATTGGTAACTACAATATTGCCCCAGGGATAGAAAAGACAATTTGGGGAATATAATCAATAATGTTGTAAATATTTCTTAGGGAGCCAGAGGGACTCATGTCTTGTTAGGGAGACCGCTTCATGGACGGTGTAGAGGCCTGACCGCTGCAGTGTACACCTGAAGCTGCCATTAGATAATATTGTATGTCAAGTATAATTTAATACGTATATATAGTCATGGGATGTGGAGTACAGTGTAGGGAGTGGAGTCAATGGAATTGTAATAGATATGTATAACATCGGGGGGGGGCAGTGGATTGGGGGAGAGGGGTTGTCACTTTGTGAGGGGTGAAAAGAATAACTATTGCATTGCTTTGTACACCTGTAACTAATAATAAAAAAATATTTTTTAAATAAAAAAAATTGGAAACTACTTAAATCTCCAAATATAGTTTGTTGGCCAAATAAATGATACACACACAGTGGAGTACTACACGGCCAAAAGAAAGAATGAGGAGGGGCTCTAAGATTTCATATGGAGTAGTTTCCAGAAAATAATCTTAAGTGATGCAAGAAATGTGCAAAAAGTCTGTCTTTTGTGTAAAAACTAAGAGGAATAAAAAAACAAACATCTTTTCTGCTTGTCTTTAAAAAGAAACACAGGAAAGATAAAGCAGAGAATACTGAAGTTGGGAGTGGAGAACAGGGCGGAGGTAATACAGGAGTGAGTGACATTACTTTGACGTCCCCATTGGCACAGATTTGACTTTCAAAAGCACATTCACATTTTACATAGTTTTAAAATAATCTTAAATCAGCAAGGATGATGGGATGGAGGAAAGAAAACCCCAAACAGAAAACAAATTAAAATAGGTAAACCCAAATGTATTTAAAATGAATACAAAAACCATGCTGATGGGGAGGGGAGTGGATAACCAATCCAAGCATGACCCGCGTGTCACTGTGTACTTATAGTTTTGAGTGGGGCTGAGGACTGGAGACAACGAAATTCCTTCGTAGGCTTGTTTTTCCCAGTGGCATGAGTGAAGCTATTTTAAAACTACCTTAGATGAATAAGAGGATGGGGCGAAAGAGCAACACGCCGTGGATGTTGATGGGATTCAGTGTGCTCACTGAGGAAAAAGGGAAATTTAAACACGGAATCGGGAAGGCGCCAGGACTAAAATTAGAGGTTTCAGTCAGTGCACACTCATGGTTCCCAAAATGTAAATATGTGTGCACACGCATGTGTATATGTCTGTGTGTGTGTCAGTGGCACACAGAGGCTGCCGTCCTGGCTCATGAAATCTCATATTTTTATCATGTCCAGGCCTTCTGTGAGCCCCTTGTTCACATGATCATTATTCAAATTAAATTACATAACCTTAAAATTAAATAAATTGTATTAAGAATAAAATAGCATCCTTGTTACTTTACTACATTTTGCTATTATTCATGCTTTTATTGTTAGCTGCATTTATTGTACCTGTTCCCAACTATACGTTCAGTGACATCACAATCAGTAGCTTAAAATGGGCTGCAGTGGGAGTTTTTACACCATGAAAATCAGCAAATGCTACAAAGTAAGGTGTTTGTTTATTTGTTTGTTTTGTTTGTTTGTGGATCTGGTAGCTAAACATGTACCAGGATACATTGTGTGCATGTGTCTACATATGTAAGCAAACATATATTTTCTAGTTATATTCTTATTATTGCAACTTAAAAAATGCACATCTAAGACTTGGTGGAATACGATCTTTGTTCTCATGCCCTTTATGGCCTGCCTCTGTCCTTCGGAACATCTGTTCCGGGAAAGCAGAACTTTGTTTGTTTTGCACATCATTGTATCTAATGCCTAGGACGGAGCCTGCCCCGAGGTGGATGGTTGATAACTGTTTGCCAAATGAATAAAGAGACAAATAAGTAATCATTCTCATTTCAAAGTTTAAAGGGGTCCTTAATTTATCGCAGTCCTATCAGGATGAGCCTTCCCAAGAATGCCAAGATTCTAGCCAAATCTGAGTTTAACAAACTGCTCTCCTCAGCACTGTAATATTATGCCATGTGAATACATGGACTTCCTCCTACAGGCTGGCGTCTCCCAGCCTCCCTCACCACCACTGCCAGGAAGACTAAGGTGCAAGGGGCTGCTGTGATCACTGCCAAATCCCCAGCTCCCAGAACAGTGCCTGCCATATAGCAGTCCTTTGATTAATGAAAATAGGATTTCTTGTGGCAGTTCTCAAAGAACTTTCTTTTCCCCCTTTGGACGAGCACTCCGCTGCTCCCATCAGCACTTACATACAACAGCCATTGTCCCTTAATCCACATCCACGCGACTTCAGATACATTGAGGGAAGTTATTCCTACGGGGAAAAAAATGTTGAGAACCCAAGTATTCAAATCCAGTGAATAATAGTTTTGAAATCAAACAGATTATTTATTGAAAGCAAGGAATTGGCCAAAGGGCAAGTCACCTTGGAGAGCCAGCCAGGTCAGGTAGCACAGGAGGCCCATTTGATGATACTATGGTCCACGGTCTGCTTGGAAATTCAGAGTTTAGCCTTCTCTGGACATGGGCTCCACTGCAAACCTGTACAAATGTGACTAGCTAGCCATTCGTGTGGGCTCCCTGCCTGTTTGAGTACAGCTCTGACTTCTGATTTTTTTCCTGCTGCTTCCTTTGCAAATCCTTCAAAATCCTATCTCCTCCCCCAGGAGCCAGAGGACATCATCCACTGCTTGGACCCTGAACTGCTTCCTGTTTGAGAGGGGCCCCAGACACCATACTCCTGGCTGTCACATTGCTCTGGCGGAGGACCCTAAGGCATACATAGGGGAAGGATACGGCCAAGGTCTCATGCATGCTAGCCCCATGCCTTGTCTCAGGGCCAGAGGGACAGGAAAAGTGGAGCTAGAATCGACTCTTGCTGTTTCTTAACACAACCAGCCCAGCCTCTGTTTTTTCTGTCTCATAGGAATGTCCTCTGGCAATGAGAGAGCTTATTTGATAAACATCAGAGAGCACTTACTCTGTATCAGGAATGTTCTAAGGGCAATGTGGGTATTGATTCATTTTATCCTCACAGCAGCCCTATGAATTAGCCACTAATTATGCTCACAAACTATTCCCAGCTCTCCAACTTCCAGGCACCTCCTAAACCCCTGTGGCCAGGCAGGTCATGTGACCGGTTCTGGCCAATCAGTTGTAAGCAAAAGTGATGTGCGTGCCTTCCAGCCCGGCTGAGCATTTGACTGTCAGGCCCTCCAGAGCCCCTTTTCCTCCTGCCATGGGTACCAGCAATGTCAAACGCCAATGCTCCGTTAAGAAACAGTTTCTCATTTTATCCTTGCCTCAATCCTACAATACAATCTCTATTTTCCCGATGAAGAAACAGAGGTTGAGAGAGAACAAGTATGTTTCTCAAGGTCACCTGGATGATAATAGAGGTTGGGCTCTAACCCAATATTTTTTGAAAAAAATTTACTCTGTAGAAACAAGGTAGATAATTACAATAATGAGCTTCTGACAAGGCTGAGCAGAGCCCCCTCCCCACTTCTCCCCCCACCCACTCTCCCAGTCAACCCCCCGTAAAGATGGACTGTCAGAGAGATATACACCTCTGCTGTTAGAAACCACTCAGCTTTGGAGATTGTCACACTGGCATACCCTTGCCTCTCTGGGCCCATTCAATGAGGCTGCTTTCTCATGTACCAGGTGGTGTGGGCCACCTGAGAGATTGGGGCTTCCCATGAAGGAAGCATATTTGTTTTAGGGCTGCCATAAAAAATTACCACAAACTGAGCAGCTTAAAATGACATTTATTCTCTCACAGTTCTGGAGGCCAGAAGTCCAAGATCAAGGTGTCAGCAGGACCATGCTGCTTCCTCTGATGGTTCTAGCGCAGAATCCATTCCTTGCCTCTTCCAGCATTTTTCTGGTGGCTCCAGGTGTTCCTTGGCATGTGGTCACATCCCTCCAATTTCTGCTCCCATCATCACGTGTCCTCTTCCTCATCTTATATGTCCCCCGTCTGTGTGTCTTTTATAAGGACACTTGTCATTGAATTTAGGGCTCACCTGAATAATCTAGTAGATCTCCTCATCTCAAGATCCTTGACTTAAGTTCTTTTGCAAAGACGCTATTTTCTGAAAAGTTTACATTCTGAGGTGCTGGGTGGACATGAATTTTGGGGGTCACTATCCAAGCCAGAAGACAAGGGAATGTCAGACACCTACCAAGGACATTGCCTCTACTACCGTCCCTTGAACTGAGTGGACACTGACACCAATAAAGGTTTAAACTCCAAAAGATTTCCAACAATCCTGCCGATGTTGTACAAAGTTGGAGCTCAAGGGTTGGGGGCACTGAATGGAGGGGAGGAGAAGAATCCGGGGTTGGGCCCTTGGTCTGGTTAAGCCACTTCACTCTTTGAAACCATAGCGATGACGAGCTCTCACTGCTTAGGCCTCAGTCCCCTTGGGTTCCTTCGTGTGTTGGGCAAAATTCTGAAGCAATGGGCATCCACTCGATGTCATGGGCTTGTCTTCCTTTCCCATTTAGAGCGGACAGCTGGGTCTCAGCTGGTAGTCTTCCTGGTTCCCCAGGAAGAGCCAACGTGAGCTCTTGTCTTATGGCTGGGGAGGATGGGACTACTTGGTTCTAGAAATGGGGATAGAAAACGAGTGTCCTCAAGAACGCGGCCTTCAGATGTTTTGTTTGGCCAGACTCCCCAGATCTCCCGAATAGCCCTGATTCTCCACTGGCCTGTGCACAGCCAGCTCACTCACTTATCTTACTTTCCTGGCCTCCAAAAGCATTAGAGCTTGAGCCTGTCTGGGACATATAAAATTAAATGTAGCTCATCACCAAGAAAATTAATTTCTGAAAATTCTTGTCTGGTCTACATTAAAATTCATAATCCTGCCCCAAACATCACTGACCTCATTTCTTGAGCACGAATAACCTTAGCCTATTGTGCATTTGCTAGTCCCCATCCTCCCTGCCAACTCCACCCCCGCTTCCTATCCTGAGTCACATTACAATGGCCCCAACATTGAAGAGCCCATGTTCCAAGAGTTTGTCTCTAATCATTAGGTTTCTCCACTCACCACAGAAGAAAATATCAAAGAGGAGTTTCTGTCACCCTGGATGTCAGTGGTTTTCACAACCTACTGGAATGCACCAATAGCACAGTAAGATGGCTATTGCAGAAGAAAAGGGACTGTTCTGAAAACCAGACAGACCCAGGTCTGCATTCAGCTTGCTGAGAAAGCTTGCAGAAGGAAATCCCAAGTTTTAGCACCTCCATGCCTTCATATCTAAATAAAGATAGTGATTCTCCATTTTTAAAAGTTAGATGAGATAATGGAAATGAAATCACTCCTTTCTGACTTATTTCACTTAGCATAATAATCTCAAGATCCATCCATGTTGTTGCAAATGGCACTATTTCATCTTTTCTTATGGCAGAGTAGCAAGTCAGACAGAGACAGTGGAGAACCATATGACTTCACTGATATGTGGGATATAAAACTGAAAGCAACAAAGGAACAAGACAAACAAATAAAGAAACAAACACTCATAAACACAGACAACATTTTAGTGGTTACCAGAGGGTAAGTGGGGAGGGGGTTGGTAGGTGAGGGTAAACGGGGTCAAATATATGGTGATGGAAGGAGAACTGACTCTGGGTGGTGAACACACAACGTGATATATAGATGATGTCTTACAGAATTGTACACTTGAGACTATGTAACTTTACTAACCATTGTCACCCCAATAAATTTTAATTAAAAAAAAAAGAAATCACTTCTTGTGCTGTGAGAACTACGAATCCACGAGATGGCTGCTGTTTTTCAATCTATGCACTTCCAGTTTCCCTACATGAAGTGATTCTTCTGCCAACCAACCCTCGGTTTCTTTGGTTTGTGAAAGCTGTTGACAAGCCCATTGGAAGGCAGATGTGGATAATCAGAGACATGGCTTCAAAGGGGAAACACCAGTACTATCATCATTATGGTCCTGGTATGATTTCAGGAGAAGGGCTTCCTTCCTGCCCATCCACCCCCAACAATTGCTTTCAGATTCCCTTCACAGAATGATTATAGCTTGATCCCCAATTTGGCTGCTTATGTCAGTGATAATACTCTTCATCATCTGTAATTATTGAAATCTCTGAATCTCTACCACCACCCACTCTTGGAATAGGAAAAAGAATTAAGCTCATCACCAACAGATGTGACCAAATAAGGGGGATGGAATACGGGAATCAACAACAAACTCTTCTCGTCATACATTCCTCCATCTGTTTTATGGCTACATGGAGAGATAAAAATTAAAAATAATAATAAACATTTATGAATGCCTGCAATGTGCCATTATTTCTCTTAACCCCTGTGTATCAGTCAGGGTTCTCTAGAGAAGTGGAAGCAAAACACATCTATATTTATGTACATATACATAATAGTATACAGTTGATGCTTGAACAATGTGGGGGTTAGGGGCTCCCACCCCAAAACAGCATATACATTTTTAGTTCCCTAAAACTACTACTAGCCTACTGTTCACCAGAATACCGCTAACATAAACAGTTAACACATATTCATATGTTATATGTATTATATACTGTATTCTTACATTAAAGTAAGCTAGAAAACAGAAAATGTTATTAAGGAAATCACCAGGAAGAGAAAATACATTTGCAGTATTTCTTGAAAAAAGACTGCAGATAAGTGGACCCACACAGTTCAAACCTGTTTTTCAGGGGTCAGATATCTATCTATACCTATCTATCTAGCTATCTATCTAGCTATCTAGCTAGCTATCTATATCTATCTATACATAGATAGATATCTATATGGTATATATATGATATAATACATATATATCAGACATATATGATATAGATCATATGTAACATATATATATAACACATGTCATTCTCTCTATATAGTTTTTCCTTTTTTTTTTTTTTTTTTAGGTATTGACTCACGTCATTGGGGGCTGCCAAATGCAAAATCCATAGAGCAGGCCGGCAAGCTGGAAACTCTGTATGGATTTCGATGCTGCAGTCTTGAGGCAGAATTCCTTCTTCTTTAGGAAACCTCAGTTTTTGGTCTTCAGCTGATTTGGACGAGGCCCACCCACATTATGGAAGCTAGTTTCCCTTACACAGTCAATGAATTATAGATGTTGATCCTATCTACAAAATACCTGTCCAGCAACACCTAGACTGGTGTTTTTGACCCAACAACTGCACCATAGCCTAACCAAAGTTGAGACATAGATTGACCATCATCCTTGTGAGGATGGCTGGAGTAGGCCCAGGAGTGAGGGGAACTGAAGCTGCTGGACACTAAATGATTGATCTAAGATCACACCACTATCAAAACCCTTGCTCTCTCCACTCCAGCACATTACTCTTTGGAGAGAAAGCTGAATTTGTAAAACAGGCAAACTACAAAAATGATCCTAGGAAAAGACTGTCAGGAAAAAAGTACGGCTAATAATAAAAATTCATTTACATGTATTTCCTAAATGGCATAATATCGGTGGGAAAAAAAAGAGTTTGACTAACTTTATTGTAATGGTTGTGTTCTTTAGAGCATTGCTACACAAAGTTCAATCTCCCAACCAGGAGCACTGGGGTCACCTGGGAGCTTATTACAAAAGCAGAATCTCGGGCTCCATGTCAGACTTGACAAATCAGAATGGTCATTTAACAAGAACCTTGGATGTATTCGTTTTCTATTTCCACATAACAAGTCACCACAAAATTAATGACTGAAAACAACACCCATTTATTGGCTCACAGTTCTGTAGGTTAGAAGTTGGGGTGGAGGGTCAGCTGGATTTCATACTCAGAGTTTTGTAAGCCTCAAATTAAGATACTGGCCAGGCCACTCTTATCTGAGGGTCCTAAGGAAGAATCCTCTTTAAGCTCATTCATAATTGTTGGCAAAATTCATTTTCTTGAGGCTGTAGGACTGAGATCTTCACATCCTTATTGGCTGCCAGCTGGTGTCCACTCTCTCTGCTGCTACAGGCCACTCACATTCACATTTCTTCAGGTGTCCTCCTCCAAATTCAAAGCAGCAACAACAAATTCAATCCTGTTCACCACTGGAACCTCTCTAACATCCTGTGTTGCCACCAACCAACCAGAAGAAGCTCTCTGCTTTTGAGGGCTCCTGTGATCAGATGAGGCCCACCCAGATAATCTTCTCTTAAGGTCGACTATGCCATACCATAAAGCACAGTCACCAGAGTGAAATCTCATCACATCTGTAAGTTCCAGGGATTAGGGTGAATGATATGTGTTTTTTGCACCACCACCAAGCAATTCTCCAGTTCTCAGTGAACACAGCTGGAACAGTGTCCCACAAATTTAGCTCAAGTCTGACACTATCTACCTGGCGCTAGCGCCAGATCCCACAGGTTAAGGGCTCAGCCTCACAAGATTGTCCCTCCACCCTTCAGACACCAATTCCAAGTCCAGGTTGTCACCTGTGCCTCTGAGCGGCTGGCTATAGATCACAGGCTCCCATGAGCTCCTCTTTCTCAGATTCGATTAATTTGTCAGAGTAGCTCACAGAAGTCAGAGAAATATTTTACTTATTAGATTACTATTTTATTATGAAAGCATATAACTCAGGAATAGCCAGATGGAAGAGATGCAAAAGGTAAGTTATGAGAGGAGGGTCACAGAGCTTCCATGCCCTCTCCAGGTATGTACCCTGTGCTCATCAACCTGGAAGCTCTCCAAAGCCCATCCTTTTGGGGCTTATGGGGGCTTCATTACATAGGCATTATTGATTAAATCATTGACCATTGGGTTGTCTGTTCAACCCTCAGCCCCTTTCCCTTCCTCAGAGGTCAGGAGGTAGAACTAAAAGCCCCGCCCTCCAATCACGTGATTATTTGCTCTAGCAACCAGTCACCATCCGTAAATGCTTTCTGAAAGTTACCTCATTAACATAAACTCAGGTGAGGTTGAGGGGGGCTTGTTATAAATATCCAGGCACCTTTATCACTCTCATCACTTAGGAAATTCCAAGGGTTTTAAGAGCTCTGTGTAAGAAATGGGGACAAAAGTCAAATATTATACAGAGGGTACCAAAAAAAGTATACACATTTTAAGAAAGGAAAAAACTGTATTAACATTGTAATACTCAATATATACATATACCAATAATGAAAGATGAATACAAGTCATGTGTATACATTTTGGGGGGCACCCCCAGTATTTCTTATTATAAATCACCATTATTAAAGAGTGGGACAGCTTTGGGAGGCTAGGAGATCAGCTTTGAATTCTGCCTGTCATGCCATGATTCCCAAGTACAACATTAAAGCTTGAGAAGTACAATTGTGACTATTTAGAATGGTGATTCACACTGTCAGTTCTTAAAATGCATGGCACAAGACAGGCTCACAATTTGGTTAACAAATATAGCTTCTTTTAGACTGGCTTTGCATTATCTCATTTAATTCTTCAAAGAGCTCACATATGGTAATAGCTACTTCCCTTCTGAGGATAAAGAGACTGAGGCTCAGAGAGCCTCAGTGTTTTGCCAAGCTCACACCACAGGCACATGGAACTACTGGTATTTGAACCTGAACTCCTGCTTAAAAGTCAAGCCTGCTTCCTTACTCTCGCCTTCCTCCAAATAATACTCCCATACACTTAGAACAGTTTCTGTGGATTAGTAGAGAAGCAACTCTAGTATTAAGCTCATTTTTGCTGAAGCACGACAAAATTATAAGAATGACTAATTAATTAGTTCAGCATTTAGTGAGTGACTTGTTAGTGTGTGACAGGCTTGTCCAGTGGTGAACAAGGCTGACAATAATCCCTGTCTTCACTAGGGTGGGATGTCAACAGTTAGCAGACAGGACACTCCAGGAGCTAATGGCTTAGGGTGACACTGAGGGGTTCTAAACCTGGTAGGGAAGGCTGAGAAAAGCCTTCCAGAGTGACTTGAAAATTATGACTCTGCAATTCAAAGAGAAAGCACCCAAATAACATTCTTAAGGCGATATCTTTGAATCAGGGGCCTTTCCTCTGAAATCCTTAAACCACACCCGGGAGGTCACGTAAGCATCCTGATGAATCCGCGTGCACAGTAATGAACCTCTGCCCTGGAGCAAAGTTTGGGACCTAGAACACGGGCTCTTAACCTGGCATCAGCACCTACCGCTGGGAATATCGTGTACTAGCTCTGAGCCTCAGTTCCTGAGAAACCTTGTTGGATAAAAGAACTCTATGATCCTTCTGCTGAAAGGAGCTGCCCTAGAGACAGCTGTGAGGTATAAACAGGAGGGGGTGGGTTATGAAGGGAGGGGGCCAAATACATGGAAACTATTTCTTAGAAACCATCTCAGGGCTGGTGGTTCCAGGCTCTTCTCTCTGTCCACGGGGCTGGGTGGAGAGCTGGAACTAAGTCACTGAGAAAAAGCCAGGGAAGCTGGTGGCATCAGAGTGGGCCAAGGAGAGTAGCCTGGAGGAACTCTGGTTGACAACTTTCTGCATGGTCCCACATCAGGCCTGGAGAGCAGTGGGGTTCAGTACCAGCCTGGCTGTCTTTCAGCTATGGGACCTGAATACTGCTGAAAACGCTGAGCCAGACCCTTGAGTGCCCACCATCAGTCACTTTCTCCTTTGCCATTTTAACAGCTCAAATGGAAAACTCTTGGCTGCCCGGTTTCTGAAGCATGGTGAGTCATGTCATCAAGTTAATGGTGCCGCCTGCATATTTTGTTTCATCTGGAAGACTTAAAGTTTGTTTTTATTTTTAAAGGAGTCTGAACAGCTGGCCACCAGATGCCAGTCCCCTTCCCTTGAGTTGTGTTGGCAGCTTATAGTTGGGATAATTTAATGACCAATCCTCACTTAAGCTGGTGCATAGTTACTTCCAAGCTCAACTTTTACTATCACATGACATTTAAATCCAGGATGATGAAAGGCTTAGTGAAAAGAACGTACAGGTGGGTCAGAAAAATCATCCCCAGGATAGGATGGCTGAAGCCAACAAACGTTTTACAACTTTTAGTTTAGAACCCTGTGCTTAGATAAGTAAACAGATGAAAATAAATATATACAAATAAGGCCAACTCAAGACAATTACCACATCACAGTACATTTCAAGACTCTAACATTCATTGGACGTATATCTATGGTACAATGAACTGAAGACAACACAACGCAAGTTTGAACATCAATGAAAAAAAATCATAATTTTTGTTTTACTCCTGCAGCATTCAATTTTCTGAAGAAGAAATGTAAGCTGAAGAGAAAAGTCAGAATTCTCAAGATAACTGCGGAAATTATTTTCAGTATTTTTTTCTTTTTTAAATCAACTTCATGTAGGCATAATTCACATGTAATAAAATGTAACCATTTTATGTGTATAGCTCCATGAGTTGTGACTACTCTCTACCATTGTAACCCCCATCACAATCAAGATATAGAACATTCCCATTACTCCCCCAAATTTCCCTGGAGCTGTTCACTGCAGCCCCTTTGCTTTCAGTCCCCACACCCAGCCCTGATCCAGGCAACCACTAATCTGTGTTGTCACTATAGATTGGTTTGCCTGTTCTAGAATTTTTTACAAATGAAATCATGCAATATATTCTCTTTCATATCTGATTTCTTTGGCTCAGTATGGTGTTTCTGAGATTCATCCATTTGTTTCATGTATCAGCCCTTCTTTCTTTTCTTCCTTTTCTTTCTTTCTTTTTGGAGTGGAATTCCATTGTATGAATTTACCACTATTGGTTCATTCCTTCACCTATTGATGGCCATGTGGGTTGTTTCCAATTTTATCACTGCATTCTCTAAAGTGGTGGTATTGTTTCAATCTCCCATCAGCATTGTACAAGAATTGTTTCACATACTTGTCAACTCTTGGCACTGTCAGTCTTTGACATTTTAGTCATGATAGGGGGTGTGCTGTGTTACCTCATTATGTTTTTCATTTTCATTTTCCTGGTGACATGAGCATTTAAGACACTCTTTAAGGTAGGAAGAGGGGAAACCTGGACTCAGGTACAAAAAGAGAAGGCTAATGCATAGAGTTAGCATATATTCCAATGTGCCTAAGACAGCCCTGGTTTATATCCAGTGTCCTAATGTAATTATCAGTAATGCCCCTGTGTTACTCAGCTTGGACTACCACAACAAAATACCATAGACTGGGTGGCTTAAACAATAGGAATTTATTTCTCACAGTTCTGGAGACTAGGAAGTCGAAGATCAAGGTGCTGGCCAATTTGGTTCCCCAATGACTCCTGTCTTACCAGCTTATAGATGACTGCAATCTCTCTGTGTCCTCACAGGGTAGAAAGAGAGAGAGAAGAAACAAGGTTTCTCATGTTGTACTTAGGACACTAATCTCATCATGAGAGTTCTACCCTCATGACTCATCTAAACCCAATTACCTCCTAAAGGCTCCATCTCCAAATACCATTACATTGAAGTTAGGGTTTGAACATACGAATTTGAGAGAAGGGGACACTCCATAGCAGCCCTGTAATTTGGGTTAAGTTTTGCTTTTGAGTATGTGATGTAGCCTTATCTTCCATCTCCTCACAAAACCTTCAGTAAGTCTACATTTATCACCAATATTCTCATATTTGAGATTATACTTGTGTTTGTAAGTCAGGTGCCAAGAGTAGAAGTTTATCCAAAGAGGTTCTATCGTGTTCATGCAGCAATTATTATAAACTTCGATAATATTAAAATGTATGCAGTACTATACATATCACTTTTTGAACTATTAGCTTTCTTCCAGTCTACTATTTCAGTTTTAAGAATGAAGCTAATGCCATAAACCACACTGCAAATTTAAAGAACCACGATTATCAGTGTAAATATATTATTTCAAGTTCTGGCCAATTCTAAACTAAATTTGAAGATTTCTCATCTAACATTTTATTTTGACCTTTTATGAATTGAAAGAAGCACACTTTCCAATCAGGTACAAGTTTATTCATGAAGGCAAAACCAAAGTTGAGCCAGAGATTCTATCTATCCCTGAAACTAAATCTAAGCAAAAATGTTTTCTTGACTTCCTTCCTATTCTTCTCTTTCATTCTGGCAATAAACAACCATCAGAATGTAGTCATTTCAATGTCACACAGTCTATTCCTTTCCTTGTTCAGATTCACAATAGGATAACATCAAGTTGCAAGCATTATACAAGGTCGGACAATTAAGTTTACAAACTCATCCTAGAAAAAGTGCTACATACCTCATTGCTGAATATCACTATAGTCACCTTTGAGGTACTCCCCTTGGGAAGCTATGCACCAATGCCAGCACCTAGTCTACCCTTCAAAGCAATTTTGGAACTCTTTTTCTGGAATGGCCATCAGAGCTGTCATCATATTACACTTGATGTCCTGAATGTCATCAAAATGTCTTCCTTTCAATATTTCCTTTATCTTTGGGTAAAGAAAGAAGTTACTGGGGGCCAGGTTAAGTGAGTAGGGAGGGTGTTCCAATACAGTTATTTGTTTACTGGCTAAAAACTCCCTCACAGACAGTGCCATGTGAGCTGGTGNGATCAACTTCAAGCTTGCTAATTCAAGTTGTAATTGACTAACAATGCTAGTAAATAAATGGGATGGCTGTGCCTTCTTGATTGTGCCTCAGAAACAGGTAGGGAGCAGAGAGGCTAGAATATTCTTTGTTTTTCTGTGCATTTGTCTTATGAGAAGTATCTTGTGGTTTTTGGTGGAGGGGCACGTAAATGTGCATTGTGTTGTTTCAATTCCCCTGAAAAAGTCTGTTATCAGTGTTCCCATCTTTCAAGGCAGACTTCCAGGTGCAAAAAAACCCTAGATATTTGCAGAGGTCTGCAAATTCTTCCAGCAGGCTGCGATTTAGCAGAAGCCCACACTCATTCCTCCACGCACACATATGTGCTCACAGGCAGAAATGAAGAAGCCCTGTGGGCTTGACCGAACTTGAGGGGTGTGGGACATCTAAGCAACCTCAAGCTGCAAAACCCACTGGTACAGAAACACTACCAAATATGCCCCTCAGGCCTGGGTGAGAATGTGAGATGCTGGCCTGGGGGCATCGTGCTTGGGTTGAGAAGGGCTCTACCTGTTGCTTTGTGTCTGGGACGTTTTTTCGTTCTGTGTCAAATTCTGATTACATGGGTGGATTATAATGGCTTCCCCTGTCTTTTGTGGTCTCAGTGAAAGGAAGGAGATTAAGTTCAGAGGAAGGAGATTAGTATAGAGGGAGAAAGAAGGCAGTTCCATCAGCTCATAGCAAGGTGGTCCAGAGAAACTGTTAGTTCCTTTCTCCATCCACAGTTAGTGGAGGAAGCGAGGGACTTGTGTCTGCCAGTTCATCGTCCTTTTCCCGTTCCATATCGTTTCTCCTCTCCCTTTCTCTCTCCATTTCTATCCACGCCGGCCATATAACACCAAGCGAGGGCGCAGTGGGTTGGACATACAAGATTATTATCATCTCCTTCTTCTCATCTCCTTGGCCATTCCCAGGCCAGTTGAGGAAGCACCCTCCTATTTGGAGGGGGTCTCTAGGACCCCACCCCATGAGCTCATTGCAGGCAGCTGGAAGGCTGGGATGGCCAGCGGTTAAATGGCGCCTGAGTGCACCCTGGGGATGGGTGCGGCCGAGAAAAGCGCCGAGTGGCATGACGTGACTGCTGGGGAGTGGAGCGTGGGCTTCTCCACATGGGCTCCCATGGAGGCTGGCGGCATCTCTGGAAGCCAGACCCTCCAGGCACCACCTCTGGGCCGGAGGAGGCCCCAAAGAAGACAAAAACAAAAAGGCCATTAGACTTGCTAATGAAGTCCCAAGCCAGCTGACTCATTTGAGACGCAGCCCCTGGTGAGGCGAGGCCTTTGTAATGAAACCTGGACAGTACCCTGGAAAGGACAGGTCAGGCTTGTCCCAAAAAGGACGCTGATGAGTGGCCCAATGTGGCCTAATCATGTCTGCTCACCTCAGGGAGGCTGGGGAAGAGGCAACATCTGTGAGGGACAGAGGGAGGGGAGTGTTAACTAATGAACTGCCAGGGAGTGTGGGAGTCACGCTGTCTGAACCCGAAAAGGACTTGAACCAGACTTAGCCCCCACTTTTGTCGCACACTCCAATCTGTGCCCCAGGACCTGAAATGCCCCAGGCTCAGAAATCAAACCCTAGAGGGGCTCAGACAGAGATACCCTCAACTGAGTGTCCAGTCTGTGTCAGAAACGTTACCAAGGCTCTTTAAATGTGATCCTTGACAGAGAGACCAAACATGAAAGTGTAGAAAGTCACATAGAGAGGGACTTTGCAAATCAGCCTAACGAAGTCCAAGAAAGCTTCTCGCCTTTGAACTAGACCTTGGAGAAGGAGTAAAATAATCGTGACAGAAGCAAGCGTGGCAAGAACATCCAGGCGGGGGCCAATGAGCAAACCACAGGGGTGGAAAGACACCGGCTGNTTCCAAACAGTAAACTTGGTTAGCTGTTTGTCCAGTTGGTACAAATTCATAATGAATAATCCCTCTGATATCAAAAAAGGTTAGCAACATCATTGCAACAAGTTCACAAACTTAATTGTCAGACCTATACGTATGTGTTTGCTCTCTCTCCATGACTGTTTGAAAATTGATGAAAGCATGCATGCATACCTTAAATTTGCTTCATAACTCTGAACACATTTTCACGACATAAACTTTCAAGTGGTTTTATCGTTATGTGGTTTCATTTGGCAATTTTCCTTCATAAATGCGAGATATTCTGTGAAGCACCATGGATAATAGAAAGTTACAACAAAGGTTAAGACATAATCCCAGCCCTTGAAGAACTTATACTTTAGAATGAAGAGAAGAAAGGCACTTACATAAAAAACAGTCATATAAAAGAGAAAATGATAAGTACCCTATAACATAAAAGACTGTAGCTTGAAAACATTGAGTGTCCCTGTAGGCAGGGCTTTGTCTGTCAAGAGCATCATGCATACAGGAATTGTGGCAAAGTGGGGAATAAAATGATGCTTAATAGCTTTGTAAGTACCCGTTCATACCATCTCCTGGTTGGGGACAAGACAAGCTGGTCTTTTCTGATTCTTAGTGTTGAAGCACAGGTTTATGCTTTGATAAGTGACGATTGCTTCTCCCCATTGCCACCCTCAAATCAGCAAAGTCAACACTGAACCCACTTCCTTAATCAACTATAGGGACCCAAAATCTAAAACAGAATGCAAGAATGCTGGACTTAGCACGTGTGGAGATGACTTGCCTGGTACTACACAAAAACAGGAAATTGAAAATCATGTACCTCACCTGGGCACAGAAAGTGAATTGTCCTTGCCCAGCCCTGAGGAGACAAGTCATTCCCTGGTCTACCCTAAAATCAGAAGAGGCTCAACCAGAAAAGCCACAAGCTGTGTCTCCACTCACTAGTGGAATTGTGGCCAGTACATTTCAATCTTAGGCCAAGCAGATTATAACTCCTTCTCCATTAGAGGGAAACTAGACAAGGAAAGGAAGATTATAGGTAAAGGGAAGGTAGGAGTATTATCTCTTTCTCTCCCGTGAGTTGAAGATGAGATGTGAGCAGAGGGCTAGAAACCTTCTCCACATCCCAAGGTCATTACCTTAGAACAGACTCTTCCTGAATGTGCTTTGCACAATATTTATACCATAATTTGTGCCTCAAAATAAGCATCCTTTGAATCAAGTATTTCTTTGGAAGACTCAGAATATTTTATCACTTAGTAGAAGATTGATTGCACCAATGGTACATATTTCTCATGCCTCCTTGTACCATGTCTTTTGGCAGACTACCTCACACTGACCATGGGCTCAGGCATGAGACTTGCTTTGGCCAATGTGTCAATGGCAAACTTCATGCAAGTAAAAACTTGGGAAAAAGCACTTGTATATTTCTACTTCTTCTCTTGGAGTCTTACAATTGCCTGAGAACATGTCCTTATGGAGAATGAGAAACACAGAAGATAGTCATTTGCCCCAGCTAAGGCCATCCTAGATAAGCCAACAGCCATCAGACTACAAGACATGTGAGTCAACTATTGCCAAGACCAGAAGAACTGCCTAGTCAAGCACAGCCAAGGTCAATGACACTGTCCACAGTCAACCCATAGATTCATGAGGGATAATAACTGGTTGTTTTGTAAGGCACAAAGTTAAAAAACAAACAAACAAAAACATAAAATAGCTAAACTATAAACCCTTCTTAAAGATTGTTATGGACTGAATTGTGTCTCTCCAGAATTCATATGATGAAGCCCTTCCCCCAGTGTGGTATTTGAAGGTGGGGTCTTTGGGAGATAATTAGGTATAGATGAAATCAGAAGGGCAGCCCTCATGATGGGATTAGTGTCCTATAAGAAGAGGCGGAGGGACCACAGCTCTCCTTCTCACACCACGTGAGGACCCAGGGAGAAGGTGGTCATCTAAAAGCCAGGAAGAGAGTCCTCGCCAGAACTGGACCATAATGGCCCCCGGATCTCAGATGTCCAGCCTCCAAAACAGTGAGAAAATAAATCTCTGTTGTTTCAGCCACCAGTTTATGGCATTTTATTATGGCAGCCTGAGCAGACTAAGACAGAGATTCATATATATATATATATATATATATATATATATATATATATATATATATATATATATATATAAAATTCCCTTTCCATGGAACATTTGAGAATATGCTTCCACAGACAACAGTCCAGGGAGGCACTGGGATAAATAAATTGTAATGATATAAGTGCCCCAGGATGCCATATTTTAGAGACATAATAAAGAAAGGGCAATCAGGATTTGATGGTAGAATGTTTGGGGGAAGTAGAAGAGAGTAAAAGCAATGACATATGTTTAAAATCCTGAGAGCCTTAGAGGATTGTGGTATTAATGGCAGAATTAGGCAACTCAGGAAGAGTGGGTTTGAGGGGGAATAGTTTTGCTTTAGAAATATTCAACCTGAAGGGAATGTACAATCACTAGGAAGTGAAATCCAGCAGGCATTAGGAAAACACGAATGACACCAGTGGAGAGGTTGGATTGGTTCTATAGGTTTCATGAGTTGGTGAATAGCCAACTCATGAAGAAGGATCCTGCAGCGGGAGGAGTGCCCAGAGCCAAATGCAGCAGCTCAAAAGGCTGTGATATTGGTGGGCTATACGTACAGAGGCCAAAAGTGGGGAAATGACTTCTTAAGGCCAATAGCAGAGTTGAGACTGTAACTCAAACTCTTGACTTCTTGGTAACCTAACCACAATGCCCATGAGTCATTTAGCCATTAATTGAATAATGGTTCACTGGAGGGCAACCAACCAAGATGACAATCTAATTGAAATCATGTTGCATGAAGAACAGTTGAAAGAACCAGAAACATTGAACTTGGAACAAGGGAGATGAAGTTGAGGGAGAGGAGGAAGGCTTAGCATTGTCTTCAGATGTTGTCAAGGCTCTTTTATTTTTAATTAAAGTTTATTGGGGTGGCAATTGAAAGGGAAGTAAAAGCTAAAATAAATGAATGGGGCTATATCAAACTAAAAAGCTTCTGCACAGCAAAAGAAACCATCAACAAAATAAACAGTCAAGGCTCTTACGTGTGGAAAACGAAGCAGGAATATTCATTGTTGCTCAGAAAACTATTCAATGTTTTGTGAAGTCATGGTTCCTTTTCATGAGAAAGAGGAGCCAGAGATGCAAACTCAAAGCAATAGCTTCTTCCCCTTCTGTGTCTCTGATACCCAAAAGTTGTGAACACACAGTAGGCATCTGTGTACCACCAGACAATTTAAAGGAGCGTCAATGCCTTCTGACTGGCCTTACCTTAAAGTTGGGATTGGATTATTTCCTACCACTCTCAATATATTTGATCTCCAATCTCTAAACTTATTTTTTAATTGAACTATAGTTTATATACAATATTATATTAGTGGCAGGAGTACAACATAATGATTTGATATTTCTATACATTTAACAACATCTTCCAAGAGGAAGACACATTTTTCTAACTCGATTCATTTCTCCTTTGGCCTCTTCCTTGATGTTTTCAGATGTTTGATAGAATTCAGCAAAGGCTTTATTATAAAATCCAGATAAAGCCACCTGGATATATGTAATATAATATCATTTGAAATTTAGCTGCTTCATACATGCAAAAGGGAAGAAATAAAGTCAACTGTAAGAACACAAAGCTTAAAAATGAAAAATGTTCAAACTTTACAATGGCATTCAGATAGGGGAGTGCATGTTTTCCAAGAATAACAACCTTCTGTCTCTAAGAGTTTAGAGTGTCTTTCAGAAGTAATCTGAACTCATCTCAGATATGATGGATGCTAAGGAAAATATACGGTGTAAACATGTCCTCTTTGTTTGGCATGGAGAATGTGTTATAAGCAGCACTGAAGAGTTTAGGTACTGGGTGCTCGCTTCGGCAGCACATATACTAAAATTGGAATGCTACCGAGAAGATTATCATGGCCCCTGCGCAAGGATGACACGCAAATTCGTGAAGCGTTCCATATTTTTACCTGAAACTAACAATAAAAGAAAAAATTTTTAAAAAAAAGAGTTTAGGTACTGGAACCAGACAACCTAGATTCAAATCCCAGCTTTGCTACCTACTGGCTGTGTATCCATGAGCTAGTCACTTAACCTCTCTGTGCTTTAAGTTCCCTGTCTGTAAAATGAGAATAATGCTAGTACCTACCTCATAGGATTCTTGAAAAGATAAAATGAGTTAGCACATTTATACAGCACATAAAATGGTGCCTAGTATATAGTTAATGCTCAATGAATGTTTATAATTATTGCTGTTGTTTTAAAGTAGAAGTAAAAAGATCTGACGCTTTTAAAAGAGTGTGTAGAATGAAGGAAGCCACATTTCTAGTGGGAAGTGTTCAAAATACCAGAGGCAGAAACAAGATGTATGAACTAGGACCTCCTGAACCTGTGTTTAGAGAAGTTCAAAGCATGTAAGAAAAACATATGTCCTCAGTGGAGGGCAATTTTATAAAAGTTAGCACTCGACTAGCATTAATGAGCTATTTACCTGATTCCTACTGAGAAGCAGACTGGAAGAGTCAATGTCAGGACCACGGCCTTCCGTACACACAGTAAAATAAATGTTTGGGTAAGTGGAGTTTATACTACCACTTAAATGCTAAGGAGAGTATTTTAACTTGTAACTTGAAGTTTATAACTTCCTTTATCCCCTGCTTTGAAGGTTGTTTGTAAAATCTGACAGTAACCCATTGGACAATTTTCTTAATAAATGCACATATAATATTTTAAAGCTAGGTAATAAATTTTGTTTTCTACATCTATTCTTGTCACAAATCTTTCCACGGATACCAATTCACTTAGCCCATTAGCACACAATTTATAAACCTTAAATTTATGGAAGTATTCACAACTGGCATTGAGCTAGATTAGTGTGCAAAAAAAAAAAAAGTCAGAATTTATGGTCAGTATAACAATATCTATCATTTTCGAACACTTATTGTGTCAGACCCTGTTCTGCATTCTTCACGTATATCATTTAACCTTTTAAGGTAGCTATCTGTATTAGAGTGATTGATGGTAGCTAACTGTGACAAATAAACTCCCCCAACTCAGTGAGGGAGCAGAATACATGTTTACATGTTATTCAGTAATGTCTGACTCAGGCCAGGTGGCTCTCCTAGGCAGAAATCCTCTAAGGGATGCCTCAGGGTTTGGGATTCCTTTTATTTGGGGGCTCTAGCACCTCTGAGTCTTTTGCTTCCTGTCACATGGATGGGACAGAGACAAAGAATGTGGAGTAGGTACACCAGCTCCTCTCCACCACAGCCCAGAATTAGGCCTCCATTACTTCTGCTCACATCCCACTAGCCAGAAGTCAGTCACATGGTCAGTTAAACTGCAAGGGAGGCTGGGAAATGGTGGCAGGCGATACAGACATCAGAAAACACTAAAAATTATCTGCCGTAGTTACTCTTCTGGCCACCGAATACTATTTCTTTTCCTCTTTCCAAACATAGAACACACTTACCCCTCCCCGAAGGAAAGAGTGTCAAATTCCATCTTGTCACTGTAACCAGCTCAAAGTCCAGGACTTCTGGGTCATGTGAAGCTCTTGTTTTAAGTCTGGATGTGGCATCTCGTGATCCAGTGACCTATGAACTGAAAGGAAAGTGGTCTATGAACCAAAAGGACAACTTTCTC
>NW_017732016.1:540189-541422 GCF_001890085.2 Hipposideros armiger
GTTCTTCCTGCCGAGAGGCCCCCTTGCCCACCTCTGCGTTGCGTGTTAAGGAGCTGGCCCTCCACGCAGCCAACAATCCACTTCCCTGCCAGTGGAAAAAGTTATTTTTAGTCCTGAAAAACATTTTTAGTGCAGGCTTATAGTTATTTTAGCAATATAAGTTCCTCCAAAAATTGGTAGGCTCCTGCAAACCATCAGATTTATGTACTATCTATCCCCTTTTATTTCTGCTTGTAATTCAGCCACTCCTTTCCCTGGCTCATCGCAATCTCGAAACACCTTGCCAAATGCTGTCAATAGTAGCCAATGCACACAATGTTTCTTCCCCCATTCTCTTTTCCTAGAGTGACAAGGCTACTTGGCACAGACAGCCTTCTAAGTCCTCAGAGGTGTCAGTTTCACCAAATGTTTCACCATTGCAAAACATGGCTTTTCACCTTTCCTGCCTCTATCAATGTCCTAACCACTCACCTCTTGTTAGGCCAATTTCACTGGGTTGAGGTTTGTGTTAGGCAGCAACCCATGTCCATTATCAATGTTGGTGTTGATCACAGTGACTCCTAAATAGGTCTCGCTAAGTATCTGGTCCACAGTGAGGTGCTTAATTAATATTTGTTGAATAAATGCAGTATAATGTGTATATATGCAGATAGGTTGCTTTAACATATTTGTATTTATCCTTTCACTGCTAAGGAAACCAGCGCCTAAAGAAATTAAGTAACACATGTGAGGTCACATAACTGGAACGTGGCAGAGGCAGGTCTAGGACATGACATGGGCTTGTGTCTCCAGACGTCTCCCCAGTAGAAGCCAGAGCAAAAACAGACTCCACCTTTTTCTCTGCTTTCATAGCACAGAACATCTGAAACCTGACTCTTTCTATGGAGTTTTAGATCCTGTCTCTCTTTGCACTATTTTGATCAGAGGCATTGTCTTCTGTCCATAGCATAATATTGGGTTGTCAGAAAAGTCATGATGTATTTTTTTTCTGTGTTTTGTTGCAAAAATGCATCATGACTGTTCCGACAACCCAATAGTTACTTTAGGCGACTCAAAAAAACACAGTGGAAAATAATCTGGAGTTTTTAAATTAGTGAGTAAGGTTTTTGTCCTGAAACTTGTTTGCGTAAGTTTACACAGTGAGCATACTTAATAGATTGTGCCTGTGTCAACATTGCTTTTCTCCACCAAATGGTTTATTTATGTAATGAATGTTTTCTATATTCATTTAGG
>NW_017732016.1:543032-543969 GCF_001890085.2 Hipposideros armiger
GCAAACTTTCCTATGTGCTCTTTTGCTTCCAGTGAAGTGATGCCATTTGGTCTCAAGGCATTGCTTGAAAAGGCAGAAGCCACTTGAAGTAACACAGTAAGAAGATCAATGGATAAAAGAGAGAAATAGAAGTGTTTAAATACCTGAAACCTTTGCTTCGCAATCGCCTCAGTCTGGGGTTTGCAGAAAACGTCACCCACTCCCTACTCACTCCTAACGAGAATATATATTGAGCTCTTTGAAATGTGAGTATTATGGGAAGGATCGCAGTTGCTTTAAATTATAGGAGTTGGCAAGTGCCTGGGAGGAGCGGAAGGTTGTTTAAACTGAGAAAGACAGTTGCAAAACTTTGTACCACAGCATGAGCTCCAAGCTTCAAACGCGTTCTCATGCTCAGACGAGACTTTTATTTTTCATCAAGTTATTTTTTTATATTGTTTTGAAGCAGCTTTGAATAATAAACACATATTCTGCTTTACATTTTTTAATGGTTTCAAAATTCATGGGACAACCAAAGCAAGCCAGCCTCATGTTTTTGGGGAAAGTTTGATACCAGCGATGCCTAGAAAAGGTAAGCTACCATTTTCACTGCAGTTTTTCTCTTTTTCCTTCTTATTTGGCCTTCATCAAAAATATCTACTAATGGAACTTAAGACAGCTACTTGTAAAGAAATGAGGAACTTGTAAAAAGTATATCAACAAATGATAAATCAGAGGTTGTAAAACCTCAGCAGTGGTGCTTCCTCCGACTTTCTGTTGCGCATGTTGTACAAACCTTTGTAAAATATCTTGGACTGTATGAAAAATGCCATTTCTTTCAGAAAATACGTGCGAGTCTTCAAAATCTCTATTCTGATGCGCCTGGCATCTGCTCCTGTGGTGATGGGCTAATCCATTGCCAAAGTGAGAGTATCTATGTTTTCTTATCTGTTATATG
>NW_017732016.1:547144-548473 GCF_001890085.2 Hipposideros armiger
GGTCATTAGAATCTAATGTTTTCCAAACTCTTTAGAACATGACACCACTTTTTTTCCCCAAGGCCTATCACACAAACCATAAAATGTGGAATGCATGCTGGAAATGGTGAGGTTGAGTTGGCCGCATAAGTTCAGGCCACATGAACTTCATGAAGTTTCCAAGATTTAATTGAAATTTATCAATCTCCACCAGTCATTTCATGAATCGTCTTCCATAGTTCAATGAAACAGAAGCCCAACAATGGAGATTCTCATATCTAAGGAAACTGGCTTTCCAAAAAACTATTGTCAACTTGTAAAAGGAAGAGAAAAGTGACAGAAAAGCCAAATTTCACACCAGGAAGCTCAGTCTTTGCCTGTGGGTTGAGGACCTATTGTATAGAGGTTTGCTGTCAAGGACACAAGCTAGAATAACACATGATTCCACCTTCAAAGAGTTATCAATTAAAGGGGGAAAATAAACCATGTGTTTCAACGTGTAAAATTATTTACAAGGAAGAATATAAGAGAGGCTCAAAGGGAATGAGAATTCAGAGAAAAGAAGGCCCCAGGTCCCTGAAAAAATCAGAGTAATATGTAACATTCTTTGACAGTTACCATGTACAAGGAACTGTGCTAAGTACTTAACAATATGACTAACCCATATGTACTTTATAAGGCTACAAGGTGGGTGTTAACTTGTCCACTTCACAGATGAGAAAACTGAGTCCTAGCCTGTCTGAAGTCTTCCGGGAAGGAAGGGGCAGAGTACGTTCTCAAACACAGGTTCATCTGATGCTCAGGGAAGAGGAGGCAACATGTGACTTGGCCTTGAAAGATGGATAAGGGTTGGTGGGAGGGGCATTCCAGACAACAAAGAGAATATGTTTTAAAAGCCTGAAAGAGAACAGCGTGGGGAGTAGCAGGAGAGCTGCCCTGGCAAAGACAAAGTGCAGGCATAGTGAGCTCAAAAGACTTGGTAGGGGGGGAAAAAAAAGACTTGGTTGGAATCAGGTCCTAGAAAGCCTTGAATGCCAAGTGACAAAGTCTGGATTTTTTAAATGTAGTAATCACTAAAAGTTTGTAAACAAAAGAGTAACTCCATGGCAGTTCATTAGAACAATGATTTAAGATGATGAATCCGTGTGCAGGAAAGACAGAGGCTAAACCCCCAGTTAGGAAGGGGTATATATCCAGGCAAGAGATAACAACAGCCCATGTTCACACGGCAGTTGAGGGGTACAGATGCACACTGGGCCCACTTCCCTAAACCTGCCACACCCAGGCCTTTACCATCATAGTGGTCTTTCAGACAACAACCTTGTGACCTCACTAAATCCAAATTAAACC